>NW_026925642.1:250000-265430 GCF_032062105.1 Saccostrea cuccullata
AGAGAGATATCCTTCCAGGTGGAATTTTCGTGGACGACATCCATCATAATATTGAAGCTAGTCGTAAACTAATTTTGGTTTTGTCTGATAATTTTATGAGTGATCAGTGGTGTAGATATGAGACATTGATTGCAAACCTTACAGTAGTAGACGGTAAACCCGAAAAGGTACTTATTGTTCTCTTAGGAGAAATAAGTTCCCAGTATATGACAAATTCAATGAAAACTCTGATTAAATCAACTGTTAATCTAGAGTGGACGGAAAAAGAAAGCGGGAAAAAGTTGTTTTGGACAAGAATTCAGGCTGAAATGCATAAATAAACTATATTTTATATATATCGGGATTTCTATATATCCCAAAATAAATCCAAATCCCAAGCTAAAAATAAAAGATACTACTGAATCTGACATTCCTGTCTCTTATTTAAATATTTTACAAGAAAAACGCAATGACTTAGTAACTAACTAAATTTAAAGATGAACATAACTGCTCACAACTTGATTTATCTTCACCTTTACCCTTATCACTGCATATGGGGTTTATGTTTCTCAGCTGATCCAATACGCAAGAACAGCTCTATATACATACATACAATTTTTAAAATGAGACAAGCTATGGACAAACAAGTTAATGAACAAGAGTATCAACAGTCTCCTTTAAAGTTATCGTTTCGAAAGTACTACGATGGATTCAATCATCTTTACAGCAAATAAAGTACATCACTACTAGTATGTCGAATGCTGGCGTGTTTCATACTAATTGTTAGGTCATTTTTTTCCCGCGTTCCTGATCATGCACCAGACATTTTAAAGGTTTCTTGAGTTAAACCAAATTCAACAACATAAAAACTAAGAATATACATCACAAGATTTCGAACATACATCACAAGATTATAGAATATACATCACAAGATTTCGAACATACATCACAAGATTTCGAACATACATCACAAGATTATAGAATATACATCACAAGATTTCGAATATACATCACAAGACTTCGAACATGTACATCACAAGATTATAGAATATACATCACAAGATTTTGAACATACATCACAAGTTTATAGAATATACATCACAAGTTTTTGAATATATATCACAAGATATTGAACATGCATAACAAGATTTTGAATATACATCACAAGATTTTGAATATACATCACAAGATATTGAACATACATCACAAGATTTTGAATATACATCACAAGATTTCGAACATACATCACAAGATTTTGAATATACATCACAAGATTTCGAACATACATCACAAGATTTCGAATATACATCACAAGATTTTGAATATACATCACAAGATTATCGAATATAGCAACGTTTGACATGCCATATCATATACACAACAATTTATTTATATGTAGGACTCCAAAGTTCGATGGGACTCCAAAGTCCGATGGTCACGCAATTTAAATGGTGTTACAGGCCAAAGTTCGATGGTGCTGAAAGCAATTAACGTTTATGACGTCATAGTTCTACTGCGCAAAAATGCAATGCCGCGCCATGCCAAGGCCCGATTGTTTAAAATAAATACAAATAAATATTAAATGCAAAGACTAACCCTAATCTTTTGGATATAGGTGCGAGACTAACACTTATCAGTCGAAAAATGTATTACAACTATAAGCTAGATATCTCGGATCGGTGCAGGACTAACCCAAATCATTCCAATAGTGTGCGAGGACTAACCATAAAATCTCTCGGTTGAGTTCGAAGAAACACATTGGTGTTCAAGAACTAATCCTTATCAGTCGAATGGTGTACAAGGATTAACCCTAAAAGCTCTGATGGGCGAAAACAATCAGCAAAATCAGTAAAATTAGAGAGGTTTAGCAAGCTCACTTGTACCTGTACATGTACGTGTAAATTACAAGTTAGAATTACACGTACACGTTAAAATTTTTTTCTTGTTAAAAATTAGCAAAGTATATATAACCTCTACTTGTACTTGTAAGTTTTTAAATGTAAAAGTGGTTTACATTTAAAAATCATCCTCAAAAGCAATGATTTTAATACGTATATCACCGTTCTACATAAATATATGCATGTACTTATGAGAAAAAGATTGTAGAGAGTTCTTATAATTTAAATCGGTCAAAATCTGTTTCGAAAATCTAGATGTTGTAATTTTAACTCCCTATAAATTAATATTTTTCAATTACTGACGTTCAGTTCCTATATCAGTATTTGCATTAAATATTCAGGTTTCAGAAAACGCACACTTTTTGAAAAATAAACAGCAGTTAAAGAATTATAAGCTACAAGTTTTAACTTACGTGTACTTGGCAATGTACACGTAATTTGCGTAAGAAGATATGTATAGAAATTCGTCATTAGCAAAAGTGATGACGTAATGCACAGATTTCTGGTGCTACACGTACACGTACTCGTACACGTTGGTTTGCTAAACCTCTCTATTGTATGAGATACAAATACTAAATCAATGGATTTTGAATGCTTGACGTCATGACGTCGGACTATTGTGACGTCATAAACGTTGAGTGTTCTTTCGCACCATCGGACTTTGGCGCATCAGACCAACGCGCTTTAGCGCAACGTGTTTCATAGGAAACGAGCCATCGGACTTTGGCGTGACCATCGGCCGTTGGGGTCCGTAAACACAGCGAGCCATCGGGGTTTGACGCAGACCATCGGGGTTTGAAAAGACCATGGGACTTTGGTGTCACCATCTCACTTTGGAGTCTTACATATATAACAATAGTTATTTCCATTCTTATATTAGATTCGATATATCCCAGTGAGCAACGAAGCTTTATGATAACCGTGACGACTTCAACTTTTCAATCGTGAACTTCCCTCACGTAAACGAGTACAGTAATTTACCTTTGTCATCTGCATATGGCTATGTATCTCTCAGTTGGTTTGATACGAAAGAGCGTGTTTCAGTTGGTTCGATACGGAAGAGCGTGTTTAATGTACGAACACTTTCTAAAATGAGTTAAGTTATTGACAAACAAGTTAATGAAGCACGAATATCAACAATATCTTTTAAAATCATCATTAAATAAGTTCCATGGTCGATACAATGACCTTGTTAGCAAATACAACTATGAATTATCATTGATTCAAATGCTGACTGACTTATTCTATACTAATTTATTATCTATAAATTGAATTGACGACAGAAAAAAATTCCGATCATGACAAGGAGCACACGGAGGTATATTTCATGTTGCCTAGCGTTTGAATAAAGTTAAGCCAGAACCGTTTATTTCAAAATTGTTTAATACAATTAAATTTTTATAATATATTTCAAAAAGACAATTCAAAATGCAAATGTATACAATATTTTGATCAAAATCTTTTTATAAATGCATAAAGGAACAAGATTATTTTGCATGATATTTAATTTGCATGATTAATAAAATGATATTATTTAAGGACAGATGACACAAACAAAAAATGGATGCCTGGATTGGTATATATTTCTTGACCTAATTTCATTGTAAATGATGCAAATAATATTTTTCTAGAATATAAAGAAATTGTAAACCTTCTGTGATGTTCTGAAACCATCCTTATTATTCTATACAAATATTTTTCACTTCAAATTCCATTTCTGTGAAACTATGAATAAAAAATTAAAAAACTACGCGGTGAAACATTCATTTTATTCATTAAAACATGACCCAAGTTGTTATTTTCAAAATTTTTGACAAAAGTTTGTTTGTATCATCTGTCCTTAATTAATTTTACGATAATAAAATAATATTTATTTTCATTATAACGTTCCAAGATCAAATTTCATTTGCCTTGAAGGGAAAACGGGGGATTACCTGGATAGGAGTGTCCTTGCTTTGGTTCTGACCATGCAAATTATTAATTTACAATTAAGGACAGATGATATAAACAATTTTTTTCTTTGGAGGAATTTAATATCAGGCCACAGGTTAAGTACAGTGGATAAAATCAGTCTATGTGATTTTTATGATTTTTCCATCATTTTGCGTTTCTTTGTAAAATTTTCTTGGCTTGGTATATTTTTGTAAATGTATTACACTTTTAGCACCAAGCTAATCTGCTCTAAAATTTGTTTTCATCTGTAAACCTTTACTGAGTGTGATTTTTGTCCGTTATGTCCATATTTGTTATTTTATTGAGGAATTAAGTAATATTTCCAAATCTCTTTCATTTTCCAAGTCTAAGGAGAAAAAAACCCAAAGAATTATCCACTTTTCCAAACCTGTGAGATGATATTGAATCTCCTTCAAAGAAAAAAAAATGACCGAAATGTTTTCCAGTGTATATTATTTTGTACGCCGATTCAATTCTGTGGTTGTAGATGAGTCGAGCATATTTACTAATTTCATTTTATAACAAGTTTCCAGCTATAATTCTTCAACAGGAAACTGAGTTCCCTGACTTACTTCCCTGTTTACCCTCTTTGTATCTCAAATCAAAGAGTATTTAGGAAAGCATGGATATATATACCTATTTTAAGAAAGAGTTATGAATTTATTTTACAATTGTTAGTTATTGAAATTAGTAACAAACACATATTGGTACTACATGTATTTACACACAAGAAGAAGGATATAGAAATAACGAACAGTATTCAATCTCAAAGTCCATAAAGCAATACAAAATAGGAGCAGAGCAAACACGGATCTCCGAAACATCAGAGGTGGGATCAGGTGCCATGGATGAGTGAGCATCCCCTGCTGACCGGTCACACCCGCCGTTGCTTCTTGTCATGATCGGGAAATAACGGAAAAATCCGTCGTCAATTCAGTGTATAAATAATGGACTAACTATTAGTATGAAAAACGTCAGTCAGTATTTGACTTAATGATAAATTGTATTTGCTGACAAGGTCATTGTATCGACCATAGAACTTACGAAATGATGACTTTAAACGAGACTACTGATACTCTTGTTTCATAAACTTGCTTGTCAATAATTTACCTCATTTTACAAATTGTTCATACGTAGAACATGCTCTTGCGTATCGAATCAACTGAGATATATACACTCCGTATGCAGGTGATGAAGGTATATTGCTGCATAATATAAGTAAGGGAAGTTGACGATAGAAAAGTTGAAGTCATCACGTTTATCATATATTGGTTTTTAGATTACCATTAACGTCTTTTTAAGTAAAATGTACAAAAAACATAGGGTCCATGTCAAAAGAAATAAAACAAGTCTTAAAAAAATCAAGCTTAACAAATATGTCAATATGTCCAACACTAAGATAGTTACAGCATGGACTAAAAGTACAATATAAACACATTTAAAAACAAAATTAAAAAAAAAATAAAATAGAGAAGATTCAAAAGTTTGCATATTTTAGAATTTCAGTTATTGTCCATGAATTGCTTGACAGTTTGCCAGAACTTTCTCTGTTCGGCTTTCCCTTTCGTCCACCTCGCATGTGAGGTTGAGTTTTGAAGCACTTTCAAGGAGCCATTGATGTGTTCAGAACGAATATCCTCCAATAAAATTAGAAAAAGCTTGTGACTATCTCCGTCCGCCAGAGTATGACTTGCGAGAGCTGTTTCATATTTACACCATTGATCGTCCATAAAGTTATTTGAGAGGACTAAGATTAATTTTCTGCTCATGTCAATACTCTCGGCAATGTCGTCCACATACACCCCGCCTGGAATGATATCTCTCTCGTGCAAACACAGCTTATATTTGTGATTTCTTTCTAGCATTTGAACAAGTTCCGACATTATCCATTTTCTGTCGTTTGTGTTATACGCAATGAAAGCATCATACAAAAATTCTTCGTCATCGGTAAACCTTTTGTAACCCATTGGTTTTCTGTTTCTGCAAATGTAAATGTAATATTTAATATCCCAGCGAAATTTTCTTAAGAGGAATGTAGTAAAAATAAGAATTGATAGAAGTCCGCAGGAAATGGATGCTAGTATGATATACGGGTTTAATTTATGACATTCCGAAGCTGGATCAAATTCGGATAGGCTCCTTCCTTTTAATTCCAATGGGGATTCGCAAATATATTTCTTTGGATATCCAATCGCTCGGTCTTTGTTGTTTTCTACCCATACTCTGAACCATTCAAGTTGACATCCACAATCAAAGGGATTGGACGATACATCAAGAAGAAAGCTTTCATTTTTCCAAAGAAAATCGGGCAAAGATGATTGATTGATGTTATTTATACTATTGCTTTGTAGAGTTAATTGATTTAATGCTGTTAAATTTTGAACAAAGTTTCCAGAAATTTCTTTAATTTTATTAAAACTGTAGTCTATGTTTGTTAATTTTGTAAAATCATTCAAAAAAGTCATTTGATGAATCCCACCATATATAATTGTCAAGGATGCCAATTTTTTCAGAGGTTCCAGCACTTTTCTGACGTCAGTTTTTGAAAAATCGGTATTCATTATTCGTAGAACCCGTATGTTTGGGCAATTGAGGAAAATATTTTTGAATTCCTTGTCCTTTCTCTCCACGATACGTCCTACAGAGAGTGTTTGGAGAGATGTTGATGATAACGATCTATTGTCCATAACAACTCCGTTTAAATTATCTATGATTAAGGTTTCTAAATTATTCATTCTTAGAAACGAGAAGAGAGTAATTGTTTGGAATAAATTGTCTGAAATGTTCAGAAATCTAACTCGCTGGAGACAGAATCCTTGTTCTATAAAGAAGGAGGTATCCATCAAATCATTCACTGCCATATGTAGTTGTTGCAGCCTTGGAAACGCTGGTATTTTATTCCACGTGTTATTCAAGCAGAACTTGGGAAGTTTTTCAAAAATATTATCTGTGAAATTCAGCTCTTCTAAAGTATAAATTTGAAGTTTTGGGACTACAAAATTTGATATCAGGTTGCTACCAAAGTCAATTTTTCTAATACTTGACAATTCTTTAAACGAATCAAAAGAAAAAAACCGTACGCCACTTGATCGAATAACAAGCTCCTCCAACCCCTTTAACCAAGCCGTAAGGAATATGTTACTATTATTTGCCGTAACAGGAAACAATCGAGTATTGAGAATAAGGCCAGAAACATTCAACACCTTAACACTTGAATTTCCAAGATGCTGGATGGCAAGATAAAGACTTTCAATGGGTAATTTATTATAAGCCAAGTCAATATAAGCCAGGGTTTGTAAACTTTCAAAAGAGTTTTCTGAAATACGTTGTATCTGACAATTATTTATCAACAAATTTGTAATATTACAAGTATGGACAGGGTTGAATAAGTCATTCGAAAGACTCGGGAATCTATTTCCGGACAATACTAAAGTTTTTACACTAAATGGCAATCCGGCAGGGATAGTTTAAAGATTTCTATTCGAACAATCTGCCGTAAAATTGTCCGAACAAAAACATACACTGTGAGGACAGAAATTTTCTTTTGCGTGGCCATGTATTATCGCCATCACATGTAGAAGAAATGTAATATTGATGACATACGACTCCATAGTTATCTGGATTAAAAATAAAATAAAATAAATTTAGAAATTAAGTTTAAGGCAGTATAAAATCTTTATAAAGAAACTTTGAACGTTATTCACACATATTAATTGGTGGGTTATTATTTATATGTTCTTGGATGATGGACTATGACAGTTCCCAAATGACTTTTTCATGGTTTCTCGTCAAATGCAGCTCTCTTTGTATCCCTTCATTTTAAAGCATTCCTTTACCTTGCCTAAATTCAAAAACAGTGCAGTTCATGTAACTTCTGAATTTTCTGTACATTAATATGACACACAGGCGAAAGATGACAGACGTATTTCTCATCTGTTCGACTGCTTTCAATGTTAAGAAGGTGGCATTTTTTTCAGGTTAACTTTTTGAAATCTAGCATCGTAAAGGATAAGTGTTATTGCAAGAAATACGTGACCTTAATATCTGCGAAAAACCATGTGAGTTTAAAAAGTGCGTTGAGCTGTATATTGTTCAACGTACCACTCGAGAATTTTTCACTCAAATGAAGACGTCACTGTTTGCGGTGAAAGGCTTCAAATTTAGACCTATACTCGGCACTCAGGGCCATTGAGCAGTGCCAACGCCTACCGTGACACGAGACCTACGTTTTTAATGTCATATCCAAAACACTCGTGACTTTAACTTCTAATCCCGAGTGTTTGGAGAAGGAACAGTCACATGTTTACGTCTTAGGTTTGACGCGGCGCCGTGAACGAGAATCGAACCAGGCCTCCCGATTACAAAGTAAACGCTCTACCATAAGACTATCGTAACCGCTTTTTTTTTATTTTGAATACCATACCTTAGAATTTCATATGTACCTTATATGGATTGAAAATTTGGGTTGAACTGTCAATTGAATTATGCTTGTACCACTTCCCTGATCTGGAATAGGAAAGAAGTTAAAGGCATAAATAAACAATATGTTAAAACAACTTGGAAGTCTACATTTAGAGAAAAAAAGCTTATTTTTGAGAAGTACAACTTTGTAAATCAACTTAATATTTTGGCAATTGCAATTTTGATGATCTTCTTACTTACCTAGCTTGCATGAACCAATGCCTGTAGATAATGATTCCTACGTATTTTATATATGAATTTATTTCCTTCTTAATTCACAGTTTCATTAAACTTAAAAAAACTGATATTAATTTAATTTATTTATCAATATTTTGTGCATGGTTTAAACATCCATTTCAAGAATTAGAAGAACATCTCTCAAATTAAGCTGTCCTTCAAATAATTCAGATAATATTCATCATTTTTTAATGATCTAAAAGCCCTGTAATAGGTTCAAAAAGAAAATAAATTTAGAATACATCCTCCCATAACACTTGGATTGATCGATTTGAAAACTTACATTTTCTATAGACAAGAAATGAATAAAATACAGGAATTATTTGGGAAAAAAAATTATGGTTATATGATAAATTGTGTGTTTTAATAATTGTTCATTACTTCATTGTCCAATATTTTCTTTATAGTCAATATTCCCATACCTTAATATACATGTAGTTTGTTAGACAGAGTGATAAACTGTTCATTTTTAATTACAACGTATTAATTAAATTGAATTTCTACTTTCAATAATAAAAGTAATTTTCCGTGACGTTAAAGTTTTTGAGTGTTTTTGTTTATTTTAGTCTGTGTGCTATTGTGGACTAAGGAGTGTTCAAAGAACAAAGCACAACATAATAAATAAGAGGAAATGTTCAGAAAGGTCATTCTAAAAACTGAATTTCTATCATGGAATTTTTGATTGTAGATAATTTATATTATCTATAGTTTTTTTTATTTCCCTTTCATGTTCTTTGAATATTCTACTCAAGTAACTTCTACCCATTATCAATGACGAGATCAAAAATAGCTAAGTTCGGCAAGGAAGTAAGATGAAACGTGGATATCTTTGAATTTTTTCTAGAGTAGAATACAAGGTAACATGAAAATAAAGTTAATATCGAATTTTTATATGAAGCGTTGGCACTGCCCCTTTCCTTAATGATTTTTTTTCTCATAGTAGTGTCTTGTCTGCACTCAAACAGGTGAAGTCTAGCTCAAAACTTCTTTGAGTTTGTAAAATTGGGGGATAATGCAGTTATACTACCGTAAATCTGGAATTTTTTACATTAGATAAATTTTTAGCAAATTTGCGAGTTCATTGCATTCGCAAAAATATTTTTCTAAAAAATAAATTACCAATAAGTAAATGTAAACAAAGCAGAGGTCATTCGCAAAATTTTGAAACGTAATAATTAATCAACAGCATTTTGACCCGCATTCGCAAAATAAAATCGACGTAAAAATTTCCAGATTTACGGTATTCTCTAAAAATGTAGATTTCTATTTTGTGCTTTTATCGAGTACAAGAGTAAAAAGAGTTTTTATTTGATTTTTTTTATCGCCATTTAGTGATATCACCTACACGTTTTTCGTTTTTCATATTAAGGTGATGATAATTTGCATAACGGGCGAAGCCCGTTATGCTAAAATTATACTATTGTTGATGTCCCTGGCATACTCTCAAAACTAGACAGATTCCTTATATTTCATTTCATTGTGAAATAAAATTGTAGATTTAGACTTTAAAAATGTAGACATAGATTTAAATCACACGAGGACTTCCATGCCAATTTCAATAGTCCTCGCCCACTGACGTCAAACACAAAGGCAGCCGCACGAGATTTGCATGCCTATTAGGCCTCCTTAGCCCCTGGTCTATCGACCTGCTTAATATACATTCCGGCAGAATTATCAAGAAATAAACTCCGACAACTTTCAAAGAGTTATCACAGAGAAAAAAAATTAGAAATGGAAATATATAACAACTGCTTCCAAAAATATACCTTTTCTGCTTACATTCACCCTACCGAAGAGGAATAAGTTAAGTCTTTTTCTACTAAAAAATTATAACAGAAAGAAAGTACATGTATAAATAAAGACTGCCATAAAATTTATAAAACAAAGATTAATAAAATATGTTGTTTTCAAATGACATGGACTATAAAACAAAAGAAAATTAAAATGCAGTCTTAATTTGCTTAGAGTCAATGTAAACTAGTTTCTCAAATAAGTTTGTCTATTTTCTTTTTTGTAAGTACATGTACATTGTTACTTAAATAAAGTACCCAAACCCTTCTTTGTGCCAAAATTGATCTTACATCTAGAGTTTATTTGATCAATGCAATGCCGAAAAATATAGAGGTTATGACTCCGATTAAGTACCAAATTATTCGAAAATACTTTATAATCTTTTTAAGTTACGTTATTATTCAATTTCATCAATATGGAATCAATGATAAAAAAACAAGAAAATTAACATAGTATGAAAACATTTTATTAATCAAATACCTGACAAGTTAGATTTATACACATGTAAATCTATTTATAAAATAGTGCAGGTTATATATTTATTTTCCGAAGGATATTTGTATAATATAAACTTCTTTTTACTTCAGATAGGTATTAAACAAGCAGATCAGAGTGCTGGTTCTGATTATTTCCATGGCAGTTTGGGTCTCAGGAAATAATAAAAGGAACAATGGATCCTTCTGTCCAGAAACGCCATGTGTGTGTTGGAATCCAGAGACCTCCGACTGTTCATGCAGGAACCTTAGTTCCATCCCCTTTGATCTCCCATCCAGTATTGAAAACCTAGTTCTAACAAGAAAACAAGTTTTTAAGTGTGCTGGATGATATGTTTATTAATTTAAGTACTCGAAACATTACAAGATTATCGACAAATGGACAATTACTACGTAAATTCTATTTCCACACGAGCTATTGAGAACCTTGAACATCTGATTTTTCTAGACTTATCTTACAACAATGTAACATATTTTATGATCTTGAAACTTCCATTTGTTTTCTGCAAAAGTCACATCTTCAAATATTCAATACTTCTGGAAATGCTTTGTACCTTTGGCTCGGACTTCCTACAGATTTGTTCAAGTGAGTTTGGCTGCAAAAGTTAAGAGAAATTCTCATTCAAGTTTAAAGTTTTTTTGTGACGGACGAACGAATTTAAGGTTTTTTTGTGATGACGGACGTACGTTGACAGGCGACAGACCGACGTACGAACAAGATGTAATGTCCCCTCGCTTTCGCTAAAGTAGGGGACAAAAGATATGACCAAAGTTAAAGTTTATGTGACGGACGGGCAGACCGACAGACGAAGGAGATTTTATATCTCCTGTCTTTCGCGAAACCGGGAGACAAAAATAAACATTGTTTGCAGCAGCATATTGTGACATCACAATCAACTCCCCAAATAACGTTGAAAACAATAGTTGTAACGGCCGTAGTCTGCTGTAAATCTGAGCACGAAAATTGTTATACAAGTAGTCCATTTAAGGAATCACTGTCTAGTTAGTGTAGTATGCCAGGGCATCAACAATAGTGGGAAACATGGCATAATTTGCATAACGGGCGAAGCCCGTTATGCATAAATTATCCCATGTTTCCCACTATCGTTGATGTCCCTGACATACTATACTAACTAGACAGTGATTCCTTATATTTCCATTTTATTGTGAAATAAAATTGTAGATTTAGACTTTAAAAATGTAAACTAATAGATTAAAATTACACGAGGTCTTCCACGCCAATTTCTTTAGCCCTCGCCCACTGACGTCAAACAGAAAGGCATCCGCATGAGATTTACATGCATAGTTGGCCTCTTTAGCGTCAGACACAGAGACAGATGCGCACTAGATTTGCATGCATATGAGGCCTCCTTAGCTACCTGCCTAATTTCCATTCCGGCAGAATTATCAAGAAATAAACTCTTTCAAAGAGTTATCACGGAGAAAAAAAAATTAGAAATGGAAATATTGTAGCATTAATTTCCAAATATCGCACAGTCTAAAACACAGCGAAAGAAAGTTATAAGTTATTATCGGGACATTTTTTATATTTTCTAAGACAAAAGTTTTGGTAGTGAATATAATTTGTTATTCACCTGAAAAATTTCAATATTGACATTTTTCTGGTGAATAACAAACTCGAAAGCGGGGAAAAAGTAAACATTGTTTGCAACAGCATCGTAACATCACAATCGACTTCCCAAATAACGTTCAAACAATGGTTCCAACGGCCATGGAATGCAACACTCTATGTAAAGTATTTATTTTGTTTTTTTAAATGTGAAAATAAGGACCACACCAAAAGCCCTTAAAAGTGATCATCACCAAAAATGATAGGATCAGATTTGAATATACAAAGAGTAAATTTGATATCAATCTTGGTATTCAAACCATGATAATCATTGTAAACTAATAAGAAATATCAAATTTATTCTTGGTATATATGTTACAAGGGTCTTTTCGCTATTATTGGGTTGCATTTCAACCTAAAATTGGTTTTATTTTTAAGGTTATGACTTTATAGACTTGAATCAATAAGATAATATCTATTGAATTTGTTGTTTCCGTAGAAACGTATGTATCAGTTGATTTCCCAATTATGTTTCACATGCATTTAAATTATCAGGCCTTCAACTATTGGTAACAATCATTGTCACTTCTTTGCATTGCTGCAAACGATCACTTATAATGTTGCTCTCAACAATTGCCATTTTTTCAAACTTTAGGACATGTTGTCATAGTAACAATGACATTTAGCAACCGATTTTTGGCTGCTTGGAGTTTACAGAGTAGACTTTTATCATAGAGAGTTTGGAGAAATTCTGAGACTATGCGTGCCACAGCTCCTATAAAGTAAAAGTTCAAGTCATTACAGAGAATGGCTCTTAAAAAAAAAAAAACTATCCTAAAAATGAAAAAAAAACAAGTAAAAGTGAAATGAGAGAAATTCAAATTTACAAATAAATCTTCAAACTTAATACACATAATAGACAATTTTATTATATTTATAAAATTATCAGTTTAGATTAACAATAACCTTGTTTCCTGTAAGCCATTTAACTATTTCTAAAAACTGTAGTTAGGAACTACAAAGGGGGCTCTTAAGTACTAGTATATTCATGTAAACAATAAATGCCATTCAATCAAACATTTAATATATTTATTGTAGTTGTACTATGTATTAGTAATGTACTCGAGGTTTTATGCATTTTACTCGAGGAAAAAGTGGAGAGCGGGATTTTGCCATGAATACACTGCATATTGAACATTGCTCCCAATTTATAGTTTTGAATAGGAACTTATCCTTGTTCAAGGGTTAATCAATTAATTATAGAATTTCAACCCGGAAAATTTTCTTTGTGTAATATCACTTCCTCCATCACATTTATTTATACTAGCTGAAATCAATTGTTTTGTTACTGCTAACAGAACTATTCCGCAAACTATCTTTCAGATTCTATTGACAGTTTATTACACAGGCATGACGAGTCCCGCAATTAGTTTAGGAGCAGAAATTGATAATAATAAGAAATACATTTTCTTTTAGACATCGGGTTCGATGCCACCTGACTTTCTAGAACTTTCAACATATTGCGATATCGGACATAAACGGGAAAGGATTTGCACATTTTATTTTTTAATCAATGACCAAAGCTTATTTTTTTTATATTATTCAAATCAAGTTTTGATTAAATAATTCATTAATGATGTTTTATGAAAGAAATAAGCGCTTGCTTGTTGTCTTTTTTGTTAAATGCCAGTTACTTAGATCCACCACCACTTTTCTCTCTTCAGAGACAGTTCAGTGCTGTTTCGAGGCTGTTATTCGAAAATGAAAGAAGATTTTTAATTAAATTTATGATAATTACTATGCAAGTGAAATCTGAATATAGTTTACGGACATCACCTTATATTTAGTGTATTCCTACAGGCTTAAGTAAGAACTCTTGTGCAACCGTTTCAGAGTTTATTTGCAAAATTTGTTAATTTATAAGTATTTAGATATTCAATGCACATAAAAGGAATAAGGTTTGAAAAAATGCGAAGTGAAAGAAAGATCGTGGAAGGTTTTTTTTTCTACGAATTTAGAGAACATTAAGTTGACTACGAACAACAACAACAAAAAAGGGAATGAATCAGGTAAATATACATGTATTCATGTAAGATACAAGACTCCTTCAGTTCTTCAAAGATACGAACAGGAAAATATTCAAATCCCCTTCTGCTTCAATGAATTATTAAACACGGCGATTGGTCTTCAGGGGATGCTCACTTCTCCATAGCACCTGATCCATTCTCTGATGATTAAGAAGTCCGTGTTTCCGCTGCTCCTAATTCATATATTCTAAATCATGTTAAAATGACTTTTGAGCTTGAATGCTGTTGGTTTACCATATATTACATGCTAGAAACATAAAAAAACCGAGAGAAAGCATGAATACAAACTCTGCCTACACGAGAGAGACATTATTCCAGGAGAAATTTATGTGGATGAAGTCCTAAAGTGTATAGAGTACAGTCGAAAATTCATACTTGTTTTATCCAACAATTTTATGGATGACCAGTGGTGCATATTTGAAACAGATATAGCCAATCATGCACTAGCTGCTGGGAAAGGTGACACTTTATTTTTAATTCTGCTAGAAGACAATCACCCCCAATACATCACAAGGTCACTTGGAACTCTTCTAAATTCCGTGGGACATGCTGAATGGACAACCAACAAAAATGGTCAGAAATTATTCTGGAAAAATATTCTTGAATTTATGGTTGAAACATGAAGTACAAGTGATAGAGTTATGGACTTATCAATTATTTGATATAAAAGCGCGACATTAATTGAAGAGTTTTGAATAATATCAGATAAAAACTATTGACTTATACAAAATATGCATGTCATAGAGAAGTAATAATTTTTATCTTTGTAATGTGGATTTCGTTTCATAGATATTAATTTATTTATTTTATTAATGCACTAATATTAGCCGTAGATTGAGTGTATGACACTTTGAATCAAACGAATGCACAATGGTACAAAAATAACATTTGATTCAATGCACAATGGTACAAAAAATTTCTAAAACTAGGCAAGCTATTGACAAACAAATTGATGAAACA
>NW_026925643.1:0-26363 GCF_032062105.1 Saccostrea cuccullata
ATGAAGCTAAAGGCTTCACTGAGTAGCGAAGCGCTGAAAGGGGGTAGGTGCTGGAGGGGGTCACTCCCTCCTGCAAGTGGGGTTTGGGGGACCTCCTCCGAGAAGATTTTGAAAACTAGACGCAAAATAAGCACTTTTTGAGAAAAGAAAACTGTTAATTTAAATAAAATACGTATGCTTGTTTATAGCACAGTGACCCATTAACAGTCAGATCTTGTAATTTTTTTTAAGCAAACTCTTTTAGATTTCCAAGATATTTGTCACCTAAATGTACATGTATACATGAAATCTTTTTTGAAGTTAGAAAGAATTTATTTAGCAGATTACTATTTTTGAAACCCTCCCCGAGATTTGAATATTTGGACAAAATGATACATATAGGCATTTGTATCAATTGTCATAAATTTAAATTAATATTTGTTGTTGTTTTTTTTTAAATTGGTGTTGAATTAATATGATATCATTGTTTTGGAAATATATAAAGATCAATTTTACTAAGAGAGAGAGAGAGAGAGAGAGATTCGGTCTTAGCCGATTCAGTCATAGCCCCTCCCGTTTCCTATGCATTTACCTGTATCTGTGTCAAATAATTTTAAAGTTTTAATTATTTAATATATCAGGAACGCTGAAAGATCGTTTTAAAGGATTAAAATTGAAACTGCATTTAGATTGATATGAAATTTCGGTTTAATTTGAATGATAACACATTACACTTCAGTAACTAAAGGTTCGCATTTTGTTGTGAGAAATTCGACGTTTTCTTTATTTGTCAAAGAGGATCGCAGGAATGTCCCAGGGTCTTTATTAGTTCCTTACCGCTAAAACCCTAGTAAAAGAAACAAGATTGTAAATTTGCACTTTACCAAATATATATATGCAATGAATTTATTTACTTTTTAAAATTTATTTATCATTGACAAATTAATTTATTATTCATTTATTTTGAAAAAAAAGCATTTGCCTTTTTGTCTTAATGGACGCTACGCCACGCTTATAATATTTACATATGTATATTAAATATTTTAAAATTACATTATAAGACATTCAAAAATAAATCGATGTAGTTTGAAGAAGTTTTATGAGATTCTTATTATGTTGTTTACTAAAATTTTCATAGACAGAGGTAGGCAAAAGAATGTTTTATTGTTTCTGATATCTTTAAAAAAGTAAGGTGATTTATCATTTTGGTGACTATTGATTATATTTTAAACGATACCAATTGGAAATTAATGTATATTTA
The DNA here is from genome assembly GCF_032062105.1 of Saccostrea cuccullata. Lineage (NCBI taxonomy): Eukaryota > Metazoa > Mollusca > Bivalvia > Ostreida > Ostreidae > Saccostrea > Saccostrea cuccullata. The sequence continues at coordinate 1,241 of NW_026925643.1, forward strand.
CTATTTTTTGAACCCTTAAAATATTAGGGTTGAAGCACTTTTAAGCTATGATCACTGATAGGGTTATTTATGTTTTCGTTTGAATTCTTTTGACAGAGCAAACATTTATTTTGATTTACGATCTTGCATGTTATGTAACATGTTTAGAATATTTCATAAAAATTAGTGCTCTAGATTAGTAATTTTGCGTTGTGTAAAAAAAGGTTAAAAATAACAAGAGTGACCTTGTCCTTTTTTTAAGACAGTCAACCTGACTTACCTGAAATCTTTGTATTTCGTTTCTGACCTTTATTTTTCAATATATCCATTTCTAATTTTTTTCTCTGTGATAACTCTTTGAAGTTAGGGGTAGTTTATTTCTTGATAATTCTGCCGGAATGTAAATTAGGCAGGTCGATAGGTCGGGAGCCAAGGAGGCCTAATACGCATGCAATTCTTGTGCGCATCTGTCTCTGTGTCTGACGCTAAGGAGGCCAAATATGCATGTAAATCTCGTGCGGCTGTCTTTGTGCTTGACGTCGGTTGGCGAGGGCTATTGAAATTGGCATGGAAGTCATCATGTGATTTAAATCTATTTATCTACATTTTCAAAGTCTAAATCTACAATTTCATTTCACAATGAAATGGAAGCATATAAAAAGGAATCACTGTCCCGATAGGAGGGTATGTCAGGGACATCAAGAATAGTGGGAAACATGGGATAATTTAAGCATAACGGGCTTCGCCCGTTATGCAAATTACCCCATGTTCCCACTATTCTTGATGCCCTGACATACCCTCCTAACTAGACAGTGATTCCTTAATAATCATTTTACTATTTTGATAGTTGTTTAGGAGATCTGCATTTTTTCAGCCCCTATTTTGATTTTTGATGGACTTTCGTGCTTGAATATACTGTTCGTTTTCTTCATGTTTTTAATTACATTACTACAATGTCTCCCACTGAATGTCGCATAAGACGGGTTTTACTGCATATTCAAATAAATTTTCGTGAGGGTTTAATTTTCATTGTTTTCGGAGGTATGGAAAGACCCCATGAATTTATGACCACCACAAAATGAAAAAATTCCACATATGCATCACTACAAAACATTTTCCAACTAAGAAATAAAATCCCCACAAACCAATTTCCTTTCCATAAATCTCTTAAATTTTACCCCACGAATATATATGATTTTACAGTACAATGTTGTTTTGTAGCATAACCTATGTTCTTTACAGGTCTTGGAGAAGCAATATCTCCTCTCGAGAAGAAGAAACAGATGCAAGAAGATCCTTGAGAGTTACTTATTACAGTCTCCTGAGAAAGCCTGTTATTTCAATTTCTTTTTTCATTAAAAATGGATTGAAATTTTACTTTTAAACCAATTTTCGCCGTTTAGTTAAAGATTTTTTGTTGGAAGTTGCTTCAGTTAATCAATTCATAAAGATAAGAAAAAATGTGTCTTGAATATAAAAAACAATAAGTATATTTTACTGTTTCAAAAAATCGTTAACTTAAAGTTGCAAGATTGAGAAAAAGATCTTCAACACAAACCCCTCATTTTACAATCTTATAAATGGGTTATAAACTTCAATTTTAAAATTATTTTTAGTACATATCACAGAAATAAGAATAGCAATTATATTCCCGAGGACTTTATTCTCACAAACAATCGAAACATTCTGTGAACGAAAATTCTGTTCTGTCAACTACGAGGGTTGTCCCGTAAAATCGTGGACAAAGCTTTTTTCTCGAAAAGTATTGAGCGCACTAAGCTGAAAATTTCAGTAAATGTTTATTTATCATATTTAAGTGCATGAAAATTTTTTTGATAAAATATAGGCAAAAATAAAGATTTTATTATGCTTGAATGTGCACGAGGTATTGTCCTACGGCGCACGGTAAAAAAAACCAAGGGTTTACTAAAGAATACACAAGTTTGAATTCAAAATAAAAGTTTTAAATACATAAGATTTGGATTGAAATTATCCTAATTCAATTCCACAATCAATTTTGTAGTCTTTGTAAAAATTTCAAGGCATTTGCTTAATTTTTGGCAGTTAATCAGCATTCGAAATGGGAAAGTAGTAAACACAACACACGAAAAATGGCGACGTTTTATGACGTTACGGCGCACCGGAGAACAGTTCAGTTTTATTTCTATGTTGTAATGACACCTGTAGAGACTTGAAAATAATATAGAAGAAAGAAGATTATAAAAATATCACCATAACTTAAGTATACAAATGAAATAGGAGTTTTCTTAGCGAAGTTTTTTTCTGATCGAGTCCCTGGGGAGTACAAAACATACGGAAAAACTCCTAATGTAATGGCAAAAGAGGCTGTCACAGTAGACCGCCGATATGAGATTTTTATTAGTTGATTGATGGTGAGAATATTTTCTGTAACTTACTAATAAATCTTCAGAAGATCGCATGAGGATGCCAATTGGTTCTTCGGCTGTTTATGGAGACTAAAGAATGTGTATCAATGAAATTCCTAAAGTTAAGTCGGACTCATCCAACTTCATTTCCAGCAAAGGTAAAACGTGACGCTGTTGTAGACACTTTGACACTTTGACGTTATAATCCATGCGCCGTAAGGTGATACAAATTCATGGCATAAAATCTCATAATTTGTTTATTTATGTATATATTTATCTGAAATTTGCTGTGTATATTACTAAAATATGTACCAAAAAATAGTGAAAATTTCAGAACACAGTGATGTTTATTTTCACACCAGACAACTTGTCCACGATTTTATGGGACAAGCCTCGTACTTTAAAAGTTAAGTTACAAATATTAACTAGACAAAATTAATGAAGGTTTCATTCTCTTATAAGTACCAATCATTTAATACACACATTGTGTTATGATAATCAAGAAATAATCAATAAAAAGGTTCTGCACATCTTTTCAATTATATTTCATTTACTGATCAGTTTGAACTCAATGCCTCCGATATAAAGTAAACATAAACTTAATTTGTATTATGCAAGTAACTTATCAATTTCTTATCCTTGAATGAGCTGCTGATGTTTATTGTGTATTTATATAAAATTATAGGTTACCTTTGGCACTGAAAAATAATTGTTTGTTTTGAAATTTCTATAAACCAATGGTTTGCATATTTTGATAATTCATAAGTCATCTTTATAATTCACTGAATTAATTCACTGCATGAAAATTATATCAGTTGTTAAAAGTACATATTTTAACTATTAACTTCGTAAATCTTCAAATCTAAGAACAGCTTTTCGCAAGGTATCAGTAATAAAGCTTTTTTCTCTCATGATAAACTATGAAAACATTCTGTCTTTATAACACTTTTTTAAAATTTTCTATCTTAATGACTATTTTATTATTTGTATATAGTTTATCAAAAACAAGAAAATATGTACGAGGAAAACATATAAAATTAACTATAAATAATCCCAAGGAATTTAAGGAAATATAGGAATATAGGAATACCTTAAATAATTAATTTATCTTGATTTGCTTGTATCAACTGCTTCATGTAGATCATTGACATTAATGTTTTCGAATGCAAAAGAAAACATTTTACCTCTTGAAAAACAGAGTTAACTTTACATAATTGACAATATTTTAGAATTTTTTCTTAATGTCAAGTGTCAATACCATACCGTTTCTTTGAATTTTTTTTATTTGATTTCACTTATAGTATCCTATAATCAAATCTTGAACGACAAATTTTATATTACAACTAGAACCGAGCTCGTTGCAAAGCAACGAGTAGGTCTTCCGTTGGAGCTGTGGACAGGAAGTACCGACCTTGGGTCAAGGTCACTGCACTTTCTTATGTGAACAACCTTTCTTCTCGAATGAGCCTTCCGTGAATCTTAATTACAATGTTAATATGCTCAAACATTTTTTTCTCTGTCAGTGACCTTGATTTGCCAGATAGGCCTTTGATCAGGGTCATGACACAACCTCCAATCATAAGTAATATATGTTTCAAGTAAGAGCCTCCAATGATTTTCCTATACTAAATCGGCGATTTCTCGGAAATGTTGCCGATCGGGGGATGTGCTGACTTTGCATAAAACAAAATTACTACTAAGATAAGGAGTATAATACGTGCTAACAACAAATCTTGAATGATTTTTTGACAGATAATTAAAGGATTTGATCTCAATTATGTGATAGCTTTAGAGATATAATTAATTAAAGTTGACTTACGAAATCCCGCGACTTACGAGATATCGCGAGACTTGCGGTAGTTGCTTATCCCGTTAGTATATACCTGGTAGGTCCCTGAATAATACTTGATACAAGGAATCTCAGGTAGTAAAAACATGAATGTACGTAGAATAGAAATGCCTCTCTCTCTATTTCTCTCAGGTAGCTTTATTTTTCTATTTCCAGGTAAAAAAATGTGCTTTTTATTAGATATAGTTCATAATTTTAAAGAAAATACTAGGGAGGTAAGAAAACAATCCAAAGCAGAGATAGTTTATACATTGCTGTGTTTGAACAATTTAGAGCAAAACGTGTAATTCCATTGTTTGGTTAGCTGTCCGTGCGGTGAGGCATGACTGAGTATGATTACTTCACATTGTACTGAATAATTACCGACCTATTATCGTGTTAACTGGAACTGGACTTCTTTGTCATTTCATCCAAGGGGTAACTGTTCTAACTGTCATACATAGCCCCAAAACTTTCAGAACTTTGATTGCACTTGCGCAGAAAAAGACATTGTTCCAAGAGGGATTTTTTCATGAGTTGTTTTCAGCTGAGTTCAAAGTTGTAATATAAATAGGCATTGTGCAGCACAGAAGTCACTTATGAAGTAAACACGTGCCTAATTTACTTATCAATGTTTAATCAATTTCATTGAGTATAATTCTTTCCTTATGATACGGAAGATTCTCTGTAAAATTTTAAAATTAGTGTAGTCATGGTAAACCTGTGATGAGAAAAAAAAGTGTTAGGGAAAATTTGTGTTGAAAACGGATTTATTTGTGTGTGAAAAGCGCAAAGCTTGTACATTTAAATCAATATTGGTTGAAGTAAAGTAACCGCAGATCGCCAGTCCTTACGCTATGAATCGTCAAAATGAAAAGTAAAATTACACATGGAGCTAACCAACATTTAAAAATTGAAGACTGATTAACGTACATGTAAAATAAATGCCCCAGTGTTTTGTACTAAAGTCAAACCTAAAACATTTTAAGATATTTTTTGAAAGATTCGATTTACTTAAAGAAAATAATATTTTCCCGTAAGTTTGTAAATTAGATTTAACATGCGACAACGCGATGTAAATTAATGTCAACAAACGATGAAAGGAATGGTTGGTCACATAATTGTAAACAAACACAAAACCCAGTTAGTTGTTTTTTCCATTAATTGTCGTGTTGTATAGTGGTTTTAATATACCAATTATTTTGCCTAGGACTGCGGGGTCAATGGTTCACCAAGGAGTGTCACGGCCGCATGTAATCGAAAGATAGATTACGTAATGGTAAACACACTTAGAATCTGGGTTCCAGGTGAACGTGAGAATCGCGCAGTAAATAATTGTGTATTATTTGACTCTTAAAAGTTTTTTTTAATGAGATCCGGGCGTATATTGTTTTCGTTCATATTGTTTGTGTTCATATTTAAACGAAGAAAAGATACTCGTACTTTTTTTCTAAACTTTCTCTTGGAAAGACCTTTATTAATAAAAGGAAAATGATGCCACCGAATACTCTGAACGCGAACCAAAGAACACGTTTAAGACCTAATTTAAAACAGAGATATGATACAGTTGTCAATGTTGTTATATAAAAATCAGAAGACCCTTTAATTTTTGTCTCCGTATTAGGTAAACAATTCAATTGAATACAATTTCTTCTCCTTTTTTTCTTCAGTTCAATATTAAAATGTTCTTTGCAATCCGGAGCGATATTAATGAACCGAAAGTTATAAGTTATAATATTTTCACAGGACAGAGATAGTATAAAGAAACAATTTTATAAAGAATTAATTTAACCATTCTGTGTTGTTTTTTTTTTTGTGTGTATGACTGTGGGTCGCTGGATCACACGCCGATTGATACGGGATAGGTAAGTCGACACGATCAAATAGAATTTGTCATCGTTATACATGTTTACTTTATATGTACATTTAAATGATGTATATCTATGTATTTTGATGCATCGTCATGTACATGTACTTGTTGAAGAAAATCCAGTGTTCGAGAAATTTTCTTAATTTATGGGTCCATAAAACTAACAAAACAATGACTTTAAACGAGACTGCTAAATAATAATAGTCTCAGCGACCTGAATTTCATTAACCACTTCTGTGACACAGGGCCGATTTTGAGCCGATCACACAGTTCCGTAGGTGGCCCATTTTTGGCCGATTTTATTGAAATGAACTGTGACTTTGTATTTATTTTACTTCTATTCACCGTAAATAATCATTAAACTTTTGCATCTTTTTATTACATAACAAGTATTTTATGTCTAATTTGTAGAATATCATGAAAGTTTTAGGCAAATATATGCAGGATTAACAAAATGAATTTCATTTCAGAGATGACGCCATTGATTTTTCAAATAAATTAGTTGTTATTTATAATATTATTACTATTAAATGTGCTCAATGACCTTATTCTTCTACTTTGCGAATTGAGCTTAAACATCTGAAAAAGCAACTCCTCATGTGTAAAGAAGAGAGGAGAAGTATGGCAGTAAAGTTAAAAACAGCCTAGTCAGAAATCGAAATATTACAAAAGGACAACAGAGGAATGGAAAATAAGTTAAAACAACAGACAAAAATAACCCTAAAGCAAAGTTATATTAAGACTTTCGGTGCTGATAATCCCAAGCTCATGTAAAAGTATATCCCTTGCTGGTTCTATATAAAAGTACCAAATTAGTAACTCGTGTTTGTGTCTTGAGGTTTAAAAGAATCTGGGGTTCAACAATAAGAGGAAAGCTCACGGTTGAACCAGAATCAGTAATAGTCGAACAAATTCATCCCGTAAAACTATTATAAATTCAGTATATTGAGGTACTACACGTCCGTTTTGCAGCCGGTTAGAATCAATGTCATGTTACGTAAATTACGTCATAATAGCAAGTACGTGTAAGCCAAACTTTGCGAAAGCGTTCCAAGTTTATAGATTACCAGTAATTCAGGCATTTAGATTGATTGACTGATTGTTTAACACCGTGATATAATATTGTCAAGTTTTATTTCATTTTGTTACGTATGAAGACAACATCGAGATAGCGGAGTCGTCCGTGCGTGACGAGCGACCAGTTGACAAACAATTAGGCTAAGGAGAGCAGAAAATTGTCCCGTTGTTAACATATACCAAGTAAATTTTGCTCTTGGGACTGTGAATATACGTCGAGATAAGCGGAGTAGTCGACATTACCGAGGCCGACATATCAGAGTTGTTTTTGCAAATCATCTATATAGTAAATAATGCCGGGACCGCGGACGGACGTCGACATATCCCAGGTTGTGGACATATCCGATATAGAGATACCGAAGTTTACCTGTATGAATAATGTAAGAGATATATAATACAATATTTCACCTTGAAACTATCTCGGGAAAAAACAGTCCTAAACTAATTTAATGACCAAAAGTCATAGCTGCTATCTTGTTTTATTTTTAAAAATTGTCTAAAAATCTTGTTTAGAATAAGAGTATTGAACAAGTAACATGATTGTCATGTAACAAACTTGCAACTATGAATATATAACACTGGTACACAAATGATTACATACATGTAGGTTGAACTTGAATTGAAAAGGTACATGTATTCAAAAATTGATTTCCTTATACTTGAGTCGGCCGTATCGTCGGTAAAACAGCTATGGCTCTTTAATAAATGTGGAGAATTGCAGAATTATCTGCTTAATATCCCTCCACCTCAAGAAATAGTCCTTCATAAATCTTGCTTCTTTGTAGCTTTATGAGCAGCTTTTTTTTTCGTCTAATGTTAAGACATAAACATCGCTGAAATTAAGTATGTTATAAAACTTGAATGTTGATGAGTAGTTTTGAAGTAAGAGGTTCTGCGTGAACTTTTCTAAAAAGCTGACGAGTGACATACCTTAATGTGTAGTGCTGTGAGTTTATGCACACAGCTTTAGTTGGTCCCGCCCTGTATCTCTTCTTATGTACTTTTTTGTTAAGGAATTTGGTAAGGTATGCTGGTAAAAAAATTCCCGGTAAGTTTTATCACAAATGGAAATTACTTTCCTACAGGCCTGTAGTTTGAGTCTAATCAAATTTAAGAATACACATAATTTTTAAAAGAGTAATGTACAGCATTTAGAATAGAAATAAAGTAGTGGACAACGTAGATAAAGAAATGCTTGTTGTAGTATTAAAAAACATCTTTATATAATGATATCAACAGAAAATGACAAAGCAGAAACTGATTCTTTTAATACATTGCCTTAGCATGCGCTATACATTAAATGCCGCTGTTCTTAAGGAAAACAAAATAATGTAAAATATCATAGATTTTTCTTTAGCTACATGTAGAACAATGGCCTTTGGAGAGGAAAAATGGTTTTGTTAAATATACATGTGCATTTAGGACCTACTTCATTGTATTTTTATGTGAAAAGTGCAGAAGTTTACTACGTAGGGATATGCGAACATATCTAAATTCAAAACAATAAAAAACGTTTTTTATCAGAATATTATTCTGATATTTTAAACATTATTTTATAGATGCCTTTGTAGTTTGATTACAAATTTAACACAAAATATCAACAAGACTATTAAATACTATTAAATACGGCGTTTTAATATCATTGATCTATTAAGTAATTATGCTTTAATATAATTATACACGACGAAAATTTAGATCTATTTTATACCTATAGAAAATTATTCAATTTTTAAACAGGATAGTTTTATTTTAAATCAGTAATGAACATTGAAATCGAAATTCTAAATGGTTTGTTCTTTCTTTGAACTTCTTAAATAAATGCAGATTATTTTATGAATTAATTATGTTCTCTTGTATAACTTATGATTTATTATACAAAATTATTTTTTAATGATTATAAAAACACAAATCATCATCTTAATTTAAATCGAGTTTGCAGAGACTGTGTGTGTACATGTTTAACAATAGGCCATTGTTCCCTGTCCTGTAGGTAGAAAATCCTCTCAAATCACATAGTATATGCAAAAAATACACAGTGACAGGTGTCTTCGCTGCACGTGTTTCCACCCTATATGGCACATGAGGACAGTTGCCCGTAGTAACACAAGCCGTACCAATGTTTTCAAATATGTTTTTTTACAAGGGGGGGACTTCCCAAGAAAAAAATGAAAAGCAAAAACAAACAAAGAAAAAACAAATAATAATAATAAATAAACTAACAAAAAAAAATCTTAATTAATATTTATTATCAAAGACCTATATATAATAAACAAATGCTAAGTATTTAAGTTTAATGTTTTATTCGAGTTGGCAGGTATTGTCCACAGTGGTTATACATAATACTGGTACAGTGCAAAATGGCATACCCCCAACATCAATATAAGTTGTAGCTTTCTTCTGACGGGAAAAGTAGCACGCTGGGTTGACACGATTTGTGCTACGGACACATTTCAACACAAATTGTCTTTTAATTATATTATTTTGCTTTAGATTTACATTATATAAGATATAATTTTCAAAGTCAACATCACATATATCAACATCAATCATCACTTATATCAACATCAACCACAAAAAGTCAACAAAATCAACAGTTCAATGGTTAAATTGAAGGTGACGATTTCGCCAATACGACCACTGTGAAGTATAGTCTACTGTCTTTCCCCGAGCTCCTTGAAATCATGGATAAATCGCCAAGTTGACACCTGTCACGCATGGTATTTGGTCAGAGATCATTCCAAAGGTCCTAGAAAACGGAAATAGCGGGCAATCCTGATCAGCACCGTCAGTCTCCTTCAACGAAATCTCTTAATACCTGAAAAGACAAAAACAAAACCACACAGCAGAAAAAGATTCTCAATAAAATTTCCATAACTTTAATAAATTGGCTATACCTAACCCATGAAAAACAATGTATACGTAAATTAAACAAACAAAAGGAGAAAGAGTAATACTTAACACCTAGCTCAAGGGTTGAGGTGGGAGGGTATTTCATAATACAGAAAAATAAATCGGATACTTTCATCACCCACCTTTCACTTTCATTGATGCATAGAAAAGGGGAGATAACCCGTAAACCTAGTAACTACGTACTGACACTGCATGGATGGATAAATAAATTCCGGCTTATCTCATTTATTAATTTTTCACAAAAAGGAGGTGAATGATGACATATAATCAAAGGATATATAGAGCTTATATAACGACGCATATTATGAGATGAACTCAAATATGCGGTATTATCAAAGACCTATATATAATAAACAAATGCTAAGTATTTAAGTTTGGAACGTTTTATTCGAGTTGGCAGGTATTGTCCACAGTGGTCTACACAACAGTGGGGCAGCCGGCAAGCTGGCATACCCCCAACATCAACATAAGTTGTGCCCTCCCTGACGGGAAAAGTAGCACGCTGGGTTGACCTCATTCGTGCTACGGACACATTTCAACACAAATTGTCTTTTAATTATATTATTTTGCTTTAGATTTACATTATATAAGATATAATTTTCAAAGTCAACATCACATATATCAACATCAATCATCACTTATATCAACATCAACCACAAAAAGTCAACAAAATCAACAGTTCAATGGTTAAATTGAAGGTGACGATTTCGCCACATGGGCACCGTAGGTGCCCACCGCCACCTGGTGGGGGTAGGCAACTTCAATTTAATCACCCACCATGGACTCCTAGCCTACTCAAAACCCTCAGCAACCCATCCGTCGTGAACATCACTCTCTCATATCCAACCCACTGTAGATTTATGCTGCATTAAAATAAATCTGGTTACCCTTCAAATTTACCGTGCCTTACCCCCCTCCCCTTTTGCCTGATTTTATATATTTAGAAGTTGTATTGCTTTGGGTCTCTATTTCTATTATTAATATCCAGCTATTTTACTCAGTCAGAAAGAAAGAACTAACTGGACTAATGTAAGAATATAAAGTGGAAAATATGTCTTAACTAGATTTATCCCTCCTTTTTTATTTATTGGTTTATTCATTTGAATTTTATTTCTTATTCATTTTTAGGTAATTTGAAAGAAAAATTTGTAATATACTTTCCTGCAAAGATTACAAACAAGATGAATGAGATGAGCACCTATACTCTCTACCCCCCCCCCCCTTAAGGATGATTAAGTTGTTCCTGTATTGTAGAATAATTTTAAGTGTTCATATTCCAACTCTGTCAAGTGCAGAACATATTTTGTGATATTTTGTAACGTATCTTGCCAGTTCTGTAGAAATGAGCTTATCTAAGTACTACTTTATTTTTTAATCCAAGCTCTTCCGAAGACCATGTAAAATTGATTAAATCTTGTATATACTATTTACCTTTGAAGCCAAGAAACACAATAGGGTACATGTACTTTGTATTTACCCCTAAGCATTTGTTAATGTGGATGGACTGCACCAGACATGTAAGGCACCTATGACTAAAAACTTCATTCTAAATCCCTTTCCAGCTAATACTCTATCAAATAGGCATGATCGTACTACACCTTAAGCTTCCTACGTTGGGAATTTTGGGGAGGGCCCCCTCCCCCTTTCCTCCTGCAAAAATATGCTGTGGAATGGGTTATTAAAATTATAAACTTCAAAATTATTTTTAAGGCTGTAAAAAATAGCTTTATGATAGAGAGCATGAAAATTAATATGCTAAATTAGTGTAAACCTATCCTTTTTCTATAATACCCTAAAATGCTGTCGAAGTTTATTTAATCTTAGCACTATGAAAAGTTAACTCCTACTCACTTGTGGATTTGTATTTATATCCCCTAGCTAACCTATATTTTACTCCAGCATGCTAGAGGTTCACAACGAGATACTTTTGACTTGGCTCCGAGGTACATAAGGAGCAAGGGCCGTTAACTGGGGCTCTTATACATGTAGGAGTAACCTGTATTTGTACCCAATAGCTGATGCATGGATGTAATTTACATGTACATATGCAATTATGCACCGACTAATGCATCTTGATCCCATACAAGATAAATGTGTAAACAGAAAATAATTCTGCTAACTGCTCACATGAGATGAGGGATAAACACATACCATATTAATACCTGCGAATGGCAACTGGGTTTGAACTGATATTTTCAATGAAGAAATGCCCCTAAAATATGCAAATGTGTAAGCTAACAGTAAGCGCCTACTATAAAAAAGAAAATATTGTAGGAAATGGGTCAGATTATAATCTAGCCTGTGGTATAAAATGTATCTAACACCCCCCCCCCCCATCCCATTCTTATATCTATGCTGTTAGGAAATCTCGCCTTATGCGGTTCTTTCATCTTATTTATTTATTTATTTATTTTTAAATCTTATAACTCCACATGAATAAAGCAAGTTACCTAAACAATTTATCCTTTTTGAATTTAAAATCTGTGAATATAGAATTTTAACTGAAGCAAGTTTTATCTGTGTGAAAATAGCAAATCCTTTTTTATCTAATAACTTAGAGACACAGCAAAAGCCAACACTGACAAAAATCTAAGCCCTATTTTAAACCTTATACTGGAAGTTTCATTATAAACCCTCTTTATTTTATTTATTTGTTTATTTATTTATTACTTTGACCATTCATACAGCATATGCCATAAGGAAAATACATCTATTAGAAAGACCAGCACTGCGAACCTTATTCAAATGAGTCTGCATTGACTTTAGCACCTAAAGAACTCTGTAATTTGTCCCTCATCCCTTTCTGAAACTGAATTACTTGATTAAAACTGGTAAAAGTTCAGGGACTTGAAGTTGCATTTCCTATTTTGAGGTTCACTTTCCCTGATGAGAAAGATAACTCAAAGGAATAAATGTTAATTTCCTAATAATTTTGACAAGATTAGCCTATCAATTATTATTATTTATTTATAATAGTCTTTTATTTGTAGAATTATATTTAAATACCTAAAGATTTTTCTTGTATAAGTCTTAAAGAACATTGACGGGAAATAAAAGCCCGTGCTGAAATTTATCTCTGTGTGAATTATCGACATTTTTGGAATAGTGTATATAATGAATTGAGTAAAATAAGTTTACCTGATTTTCATGTTAACTTAAGATAGTACAAAACTTTTCATTTACTAAACACAACTATATAAGATACAAGGCCTTTATGCAGTTAAGGGGTAGAAGGCATTAAATGTATGTGTCTTTATTGTGTTATCATGATATCAACAAACCTGCTCAAATAAGGTACAGACCCTGTTAGAAAAATTCATAATTATGTTCACATACACTGAAGACGGCTTCCGAATGTCAAACAGCCTGACCTTCATTTATTTCCTTTATTTATAACTTGAACCAAATCAAAATGTCAACACAGAATATATATGTGAAACAAGCCTTTGACCCCCCTCTTACTTAATCTGAAGACTTATATATACATATATTAACCAGCAAAATAATAGCTAGACTTGCTAGACAATAGATATCTACATGTACTTAATTAAAATAAAATTCGGGAAATCCTATCTATATCAACTAGTGAACCATTGAGGCCCTAAATTACTATGCACATTGCTATTATTCTGGTTGAGTCTGAAGCTGTCCCCCTTTTCAAGCCCCCTAAGAGAAGAGATATCCGAATAGATGAGGATGCTGCTGGTCCTAATATAACTATTAATATGTAGATTTGACAGACAATGTACAATTCAACTTGGGTGCATAGAACCTATGCCCCCAGCTTTAACAGCCCAATTGTTCATTGCAATGCTTCCGTGCAACTGATTACTCAAAATCTATTTAGTCATCATTCATATTTACTTACCTTGAGTTTTGTCATAGCATGTGTACATGTACAACTGTAAATATGTATAAACAAATACACATCTTATTTCATGTTAAATTCATATACATAAAAATGCATTAATTGTAATATAACAATTAACATTCAAAAGCACCACAATTTGTTCTTTATTTTACTTCAAATTATTTTATTTCACAATTGATTACTGCCTTTGTTGCAATTCTATACCTTCCAAGCCCCTCTTTGGACCATTGTTTAGGTTGAATGGCCTTGATTGAAAATTTATATCCTTTAATTAGAGTTCTGTTCCTATGTGAATCAGGGTAAATAACATTTCTAAAGACATGATACAATAGCTTTATCAAACTTTAATTTATTTTCAATCTGTATGTTTTCTATTTATTCACTGTTTTAAGGAAAAGTTTTTTATGTCACAAAATATTTTGACTGATAAACTGATAAATACAACAAGCCCGAAGTTACAAAATAACCCATCCCCATATTGTAAGAATTATAACTATGCATATTCCCATTTCTAAACCCCCTAAAGATAGGCCAAGGGAACTAAGTATCTAAATATAGGCTACCATGTGTACGGATGTTTGACCAATGACCTTGAATAACACGGACCGAATAAAGTTGAATTTCAAACGTATTTTTAGATTAGCTCATTTTGTTTAAATAATATTTCACTAAGTACGTTTTTCCTCATTCAAAATATACTGATGAAGTTAGTTATTATTACCATACTTGTGTATCTTGTACCATGTGCCAGTGTTTAAAGTATGGACGGAAGGCAAATCCATCTGTTTCAATCCAATGAAATATTTGCCATCGAGCAATATCAATGTTGATAAGATAATCCATGTTAATTCTTTGACAGAAACTTAACTTTAAAAACTGGAAATTATTAAAAAATATTTCATAATACAGAAAAATAAATCGGATACTTTCATCACCCACCTTTCACTTTCATTGATGCATAGAAAAGGGGAGATAACCCGTAAACCTAGTAACTACGTACTGACACTGCATGGATGGATAAATAAATTCCGGCTTATCTCATTTATTAATTTTTCACAAAAAGGAGGTGAATGATGACATATAATCAAAGGATATATGAGCTTAGATAACGACGCATATTATGAGATGAACTCAAATATGCGGTACTATAGCAAATACTAGTATTATAATACTCAGACCCGCACCTCATTCGATGAATGATTTTTTCTGACCAGTTTACATTGCGTTCTATGTAACTATACTAAGTCTTACTCTTCTACATTTTGTCTTTTAATCAGTAATCGCAACTTATCTCTTTATGATTGATTTCTATATAACTGCACATACTCTTCTCTTTTCCAATTCACGCATTCTTTACGAGTTTACCAAGTCTAATGTGATTAAACCAATTTAAAATTAATTTCCGTTCACGGTCATGAAATATTAAATTTTATCACACAGAAATACACTTCTTGTAATTTTGACTGTTTGAAGGGGGAGTTACCAGGTAATTCTTTAGATACAGTATATGAACACGTTGAAAAAAATTCTATAATCAGGGAAAAATATGGTAACCTCATAAAATATTTAACTTTTTGTAAAATAAAAAGTACATGTAGTATGAGATATATTTTCGAAGTTTCCCTACCTGGGAAACATGGGGGAAACAACAGATTGATGGCTTCCATGTCGGGAATCTATATGAAAACCACTGAAACATGTTTCATGGTTTCCTGTGTAGGGAAGCCACGGGAAACTACAGGTTGATTGTTTCCAAGTCGGGAATACATGGAAACCACTGAACCATGTTTTCACGGTTTCCTATCTTGGGAAACTTACAGGAAACCACAGGTTGATTGTTTCCATGTGGGAATCTTGTGGAAACCACAATGTGGTTTCCATAATATGGAAACTATATGGAAACTACTGATGTCACAATTCCCATATGTTTCCATCGGGTTTCCAAATTTGGGAAACCTGGCATTTCATCCTGTGCTATATTTGGAAAAACCTGCAGCATTAACAATCTTGCTGTATCCAAATTAATTTACACCCTCTCTTTTTGCCATGTCCTAGTGTTGACATCATAAAAAATATAAATACAAGATATGTTTGTGAAACACAATGCACCCGGCGGAAACAAAGTTCAGAAAAGCTATTTTTAGCATATAGGTCAAAGTCTAGGTCACAAGATCATTGCCTTTGGTGTCATTTGAAAGAACTTCAGTGGTGGAGTATGCATACCAAATATGTAGTCTCTGTTTCATATGGTTTAAAAGTTATGGTTAAAGTTCAAAAAAGCTATTTTTGGCATATGGGCTACAGTCAAGGTCACAGAGTCATTGACCTTGGTGTCATTTGAAAGAACTTAATAAATGAAGTATGCATACCAAATATAAAATCTATATCTCTCATGGTTCAAACGTTATGGCGAAGGTTCAAAAAGGCTATTTTTAGCATAAAGGTCACAGTCAAGGTTACGAGGTCATTGACGTTGGTAGCGTTTATTAGTGAAATATGCCTACGAAATATGAAGTCTATACCTCTTACGGTTCAAAAGTTATGGCGAAGGTTAAAGTTGACAACAGACAGACAACCAGCTAAACAGATAAACAAACAAACAGACAAACAGACAGACAGGACAAAGACAATATACCCTACGGATCCATCGATCGGGCGCATAGAAATTATCTTTAATTTTGTGTAGAATAATAGACAGAATAAAACGAAAAACTTTGATAGAAAACATACAGAAGGGTGGTATAAGAGTTGTGGATATAGAGTCTAAAGCGAAAGCAATTAAATGTGCATGGATTTCCTTGTTAATATCCAACGAAAACAACAATATTAAAATCTTTTTAGAAAACTTTGATTTTAAGAAAGCAAAGACTTTTCTAAATGTTAAGCACCAATAAATTAGCAATAAACAATCACAATATATATATGTGTCTTCCGATATTTTATAGAGGTTTTTTTAACCTTTTAATGAATTTAAGACCCCAACAGAAATATGTAAAATGACTACACTAGATTTTCTGAAATGATCTATATGGGGAATGAAGATTTTTAATTACAAAAACAAGGTACTATTCCTCGAAAACTGGTATGACACTTGAATTTTATATGTAAAGGATATTGTTGATGAAAATGGTGTAAAGCCACTTGAATATTTTTCAAATTTTCTTGCTAGAAAAAATAATATATTTTGTGTTAACTTGACATTAAAAAATATCTTTTCAGAAATATATGAAACAGTTTGAATTCAGCTTATCAAAGTATACAAATATCAGAAATACTCACTTTTTCCTTTTTAATGATAATCAATATCACTGCATCAAAGACTATAAAAGTTCTTCTATGAAACCTTTAAAAACAAAAAAATTGTAAAACCATGCTATATCAATAAATACAAAATAGAATTCATTTTCCAAAATCAATATTTTTCTAAAATAAATATTTCCAAATTTTGTCAAAGCCTTTGACAAAAATATTGCTGATTTTAACTACAGAATAATTAATAATCTTCTTAATAATAGGAGTTACTTAAGCAAATTGAATGACATATCTAATCTGTATCCTTATTGTAAAAAATGTGTTGAAACAAACAAACACTTACTATACATGTAACGACTAAAGTCAAGTTCTTTTTAGGGTTCTTTATTTTAAATTAAATTATCAAATTGGCAATGAGCTACAAACAACAAAAATATATACACACATTACCAATAGAACACAAAAACAAAAATAAAAGAATTAACAAGTATATGAATTTAAATTCAACTGAACATATACCACCGAGTATGGCGATGCCACACCCAGTCACTCACTCATACTTTTACTGCGTGTGTGGTCTCTACATTTAAATAAACAGAATTGCCGGTACTTATAATATTAACGATAAAAGGATATAATATTTAGTATAATTCAAGTTTAATAAAACACAAGATTAACAACATTCTTATTGTAACACGCATCACTCTCAATCTCTATCTCGAACACGTTCAGTTCATAACAGGGGCGTCAGCATAGTGGGTATTAATAAATAACTTGACGAACCAGTTTAAATCTTAGGGATTTACTCAACAAAATAATAATTTATAAATTCAAATCACTGCACTGAAAATCAATTAAAAACAGAAAACAACTAGATTAATATTCAGATAGACCTTTTATAAAGTTTTTAATAATATAATCTCTAAAGAAAATCAAATACCTGGCGCAAGGACAGAAACTCTATGAATAGACTGTCGGTAAATAAAGTATGGTGCTCGTTTCACGTTCTTTCAATATGCGCAAAATCAACCGTTACATACGAATGTCAAAATGTTCAAAGAATATGAAATATTGTTAGTGGAATTTTAAAATTTAATGTATCATGGAAACTTATAGTTGTAGGATTCTATATTGAAGTTAACGAAAAAAACAATATTATTTACCAATCTTAAATCATTTAAAGCCCTTATAGAATCTATAAAAACAAAATGATGTGCAGACTGGAAGAAACAGCTGAATCACCATCAGCAATTCTTTGTCATGTTAAAAAATCCTTAAGCATATTTAATTGTGCTCTTAAAAGATCATAATACAAGATCTGGAAAATAATTATATTTAAAAAAATTGAAGAAAGTTTGTGATACAAATTTTCTAATGTAATTCTATATTTTAAGTTTATGTAATA
The DNA here is from genome assembly GCF_032062105.1 of Saccostrea cuccullata. NCBI lineage: Eukaryota > Metazoa > Mollusca > Bivalvia > Ostreida > Ostreidae > Saccostrea > Saccostrea cuccullata. The sequence goes on from NW_026925643.1 coordinate 19,820, forward strand.
TAAATTATAATATTTAAAAAAAAAGCAAGGATGTCTGGGAAAGATTATGATAGTATCTTTTCATCCAAATGTGACTTGGCCTTTGGAGTGAACAATCGTAGGAGGTCGTTTGGACTTGATGCGTTGGTGCCCCCTTTGACTATCTTTTGTAAAGTTGCTATAGTTTAATATTATATAAACGTAATAGCAATATAAATATAAATATGAATGAAACAAACACATAAAATGTGAACTATCATGCATACATTTTTTTTGTTTTTCTGTGGTTCTATTCATATAAGAAATAAAAAATGATGATTCTTTGTAAAAGGACAATTATTTTGATACCCATTATGATACAAAAAAGAATTTAAACTGAAGATGATATTCTAAAAAAAAAGTTTTTGTAAATGTTACTGTTACGCAAGCTATGATTGTCAAAAATTTTAACTCAAAAACCGTTAATATCCACAGCATATTTAAAAGAATTCGAATCTATTTTTTTCATCTGTCTTTTTCGATGATAGATTTTTGTGTTTTATTTATAATTAATTGAATTTCAATCATGATTTTATACTCATAAATCTTCGAATGACAGAGCGAATAATTCTTACATCAATCAAAAAGCCGAACTCAACGGTTTAGAAATATTAATATTATATAAAAGCCTTTTTTAAAAGATCCATATTAAATAATTATTTATATTTTTATTAATGAATCAATTCAAGACTTTGGAAACGTTCACTAAAAGAGTCCAATACAGGTTACAGGCACCTAGCATCGTTTTTGAAAGTGGGGGCGGGGCCAACCAGAGAAAATTTTTTTTTACTCACTCGTCCGAGGGGGGGCGGGGGGGGGCAACATTTTCGAAGCCAACTTACTATCACTTCCAATTTTCTCCCTACAATCCTTGATATCACTATACTATGGTATAAAGTGGGGGAGCAACCATTCTTTCAATGAACATTTACTACAGTAAAGATAATGTTGGGGAAAAAAGTGAGAGGGCCAGCCCCCCCCCCCCCCCGGCTCCCCCGGTTGCTACGTCCCTGGGTTAAATATCTTCCCATATGATCATAAGTGGCGATAGCTTAGCAGTTACATCGTTCGCCATCTAATCTAAAGGTCGTGGTTTCGCGCCCGGTTTGCGTCGTTTTTTTATAATTTCATTTTCTTTTTCCTTATTTTTACCAAATCAAGATATGTGTTAACTCCACATTTATGACTTGTGAGAATAAATCATTATAAAAATAATTTTTCACCCATAAAACAGTATTTTTGACTGCATAATAACTTAATGGTGGCTTAATGGTGGCTTAATAGTGGCTTAATGGAGTTTGTACATTATGCACCTATATGATTCGGCTTAATGGTAGCTTAATGTGACTTAATGGTGGTCTAAAGTTACCATTAAGGATCTGTAAGCCACCATTAAGCTACATTTAAACACCCATTAAGGACTTAGAGATACCGTATAGCGAGATATTTTAGTGGGGTGCTAATTTTGGTTTATTTTGGCGTTTTGATGACAGCACGATAAAATTTTAATCGCTAAAATAATAGTCAGTACTCTTCTTAGTGTTCAACGGCAAAGGGATGAAACCCTGTACCTGCTAAAATAAATTACGCCAAAATTATTGGCTTACCTTTGAGCAGGCAAAACGCCAAATTTTACACCCGCCAAGAAAACCCGCTTTACGGTAGCTTAATGGTACCTGGTAACTGAATGGTGATGTAAATATTACTAAAAGTTGCTTAATGGTGACTTAAAGAAAACCATTAAATCATCATTAAGGACCTATAAGCCACCATTAAACCAAGTTTAAAGGGCATATTTCATTTTGTATCTGATGTTACTTTATTAGATTAACAAATATTTGTTAGATCTTTCAAAAATATTGAACTTTTAGATGATATTTTTTTAATTTCATTACCTGTTGTTTTTCACGTAAAAGTATTTTGCGGTTATTAAAACGTTTTCAAAATGCAAAAACCGAGAGGTAAAAGTTATTCCTATTGCCTGTATTTTTTTAATTTTTTTTTTTTTTTTTTTTTTTGCATAATGATAGACTCTATAATCTTTTTAATAATAGGAGTTACTTAAGCAAATTGAATTCTCAATAGAATTTATAAATGAATGTGTCATTTATTAAATTATAAAGTTTTGTTATCGTCATATAAAACTGTAAGGCAAAAGTAAAGGTGAATCGAAGGTGAAGATGAATCGAATTATACAGGCATGTGACAAAAAAAATATTAAATGATGCGTCTAACCCTAATTATTTTTAGCCGATTGCAATTTTTTTTTTAAATTCACAATAACACGCAGGGTTAGAGTACAGCGAGAAATATTCATTACGTGAAAAAGTATTTCAGAAATTTCAACTTTGAACGTCCTTTAAAAGAATGACATAGAAGGATATGGATATAATGAACAGCATTCACTATCAAAGTCCATAAAATAATAAAGAATAGGAGCAGAGAAAACATGGACCCCCGAAACATCAGAGGTGGGATCAGGTGCCATGGAGGAGTGAGCATCCCTTGCTGACCGGTCATTACCACCGTGTGCTCCTTGTCATGATCGGGAAATAACGGAAAAATCCGTCGTCAATTCTTATTTAAGTATTTATTCCTCGAGTATATCCTATCCTTTAAAGATAATAATGAGAAAAACTCTCCCTCTATTTTTTATATGAGAAATAAAACGAGATTTTATAAATATCCAAAAATTAATTTGTTGACTTGTTTGAGTACATCGTAAGAAATCATTAAATATAGCTGCGATGACAAGGGTAATCAACATTACGCTAAATTGCCAATAAGTTCGACTCATTACCGCTACATTTTCCCAAATGTTTGGCCAATCATTTCCGCTATATTTTTTTCAATAGAACTATTGCCGAAAACTAGAAAAGAAAACTCGTTGCGAGCAACGAGAGGTCTTCCGTCCAATTCTGTAAAAAAAAAACCCCGCAAAATCGAGCTGAAAAGTGATATAACTTTTTATGGAAACAAAGGGGATTAAACCCGGGTCGCCAGCGCAAAAATTCAAAGCGCTGACTATTACGCTATTGAGACCACAGCTTTAAATATACATTTATATACTTCTGCAACAGTACATCTGTCTTAGAATAATGAAAGGCGGGTCACTATTCATAATTTTGCGTCAAACGAATCGAAGAAATCTTCGGGCCTTTTTCTTTGGAATGTTCCATTAAATAGGTGTGATAGTTTCAATGGAAATAAAAAAAGAATGTTCGAATAGCTTAAATTTCATTGTTAAGAAAGTATATTTAACGCATTTACACATTCCATATCGTATATAGATAACTAGCACTAAATCAGTGGTACTGCTATAATTTTCAACTGATTTTTATTTTGCTGTTTATCCCTATAATGAAATATCCCGATTACTTAAACTTTCATGTACAGCTTGAATTGCTTCGCCGAAAAGCGTGTCGCCCTACGACGGTCAAGGAATCAGACACCATTTATGTTTAATAACTTGAATGAGATCATTGAGACAAGAATGATGATATAAACTCCATTAAATTATCTTTTTAGATATGGTTTTCTTATTTCTGTCTTTTCTATTTGTTTAATTCAAGTGTGCATTAGGAAAACGGTGGTTTCGTTTAATACTTACTATATATGTTTCTTAAAAGCTATTACTTATAACTATGGTTTAAAATCTGTTATTCCGCAAAAAGTAAAAGATACTAGGTATCGTATTTCATTTGCACATTTAGTCTTTTCTTTTTCTACTTTGAGAACCAGCCAAAACCAATTATAGAAGACGTTTGAGACCACCATGGATTAAAACATAGTTTGACACACGTTTGCAACGTAACAACGACGTGACAATCCTAGTATTCCTTTACACTTCTTTTATCCTTATTTTACTTTCGTTCAAGCAAACGCTCTGCTGCCTCCGAAAACCCATATTGCGAAATGTCGGAGTTGACAGAGACAGCCGCCATTTTGGACCCACTTCAGATTTTTGAATGTTCATTTCTAGAGTTTGGATTTATCAATATTCAAACAAATTATATAGTAAGCATAATAAGAAGGGTCTCTATTATCATTCTAAAAATCAATGAAAAATATTGAAAAACAAAAAAGTTAGAAAATACGGACTTTTTAATTTCGCTTCCGGTAGCAACCGGAAGTACCGACGACACACGAAAAGGTGATTCGTCACATCTAAAAGTCATCATCTATAATCTCTTACAAGTCTCCAGTTAATATCTTAAACCATTTTCGAAAAAAAGGGGGACAAAATTGCATTTTAAAATCAGAAAAGTGTCAGTAACTTGGAACCAAAGGTGAGTATTCCAAATGTTCCTATCCATGCCACAACTTCATATAATGACGCATAATTCCTGAAATTTTCACAGAAAACTACTGAATAGTTTTCTAGAAATCGCGTGCACAAAATTTTGGGGAAAAAAATAATAATAATAATAATAATAATAATAAGAAACAGTAGAATCACTAGAAGGTCTTCCGTGAAGACGGAAGACCTTAATAACTCATCATTACTGCTACATATCGAATAAGCCAAGTATGTTACGGAATAACGACACAACGAACAAAGGAACCTAAAATAAAAAATACAGTACGTCATGCAGATGGCACTCAAAGCATTCCCAATGGTGTGAAGTCTGAAGTGTGAAGATTGCGTTTTATCTATAAACAGTACTTGGTTTTCGAAGTTTTCTAAAGTCTTTCATAAAAAAAATAAATTCAAAATAAAAAAGACCATCTTGCTCAAAGTCCTACATTCAGCTCCGCGTGTAAGGGTGTCCAAAATTAAGGCCGACTGTTAAAATCAAACTGTAGCTCAGAGCTCGATGATCGGGCGACGATTGGCCGACTTGTGAATATCAAACATATTAAGGATACATAACACAAACAAAATTTTAATGCATGGATTTATATAGTTACATTTTTTGCACGGAAATAACATAAATAATAAATCCGTAAGATATAAAGAAATCTTCAACATTTTTTGCTCAGATATGCGCCATTTGTCGTTATTTATGCAATTCTATACAAAATTTTGCACACATGTTCAACATTGAGTCACAATCTTACAACAGTCTGTCACTTTGCCTTGCAAACATTACTCACGTCACCTATCCGAATATAGATCTATGAAAAAATATTGCTAATTTCTAAAAAAAAAAAAGATTTTTTGTGTTATTTATCCAAGTCATCGGTGTTCCTAGGAATTAATGTGACTGCTCCGTGTCGCCCGATCTTGTTCTTTCAGCCGACAAGACCAGAAAAATTTATTCGCCCGATCATCGGCTTACATTTAACCTAGGCGTTAGTCTTCACTTGATCACTATCTAAAGCGTAAGAAATCATGGAATATGCAGACATTTTTAAATGGAGTTAGATACCCTGTGTTTTAGTTATACTAAGGGTTAAAATTTATTTCCTTAAACAAGTACATCTGCTCTTAGAATAGACCCAAGAGATGCGATTGATAACACATAATAAAACGCTTTCTAATATTTATTTGAGTGTTGGTCATTCAAATCGAAATAAGCCTTGATTATTTTTGATAACTTCAGCATGTTCTGTGAATACTGTTACACTAACCTACCAATTTCAACGAAAGTTATAGTTAGATAATGTACTGAATTTTTCCATTTCTCATTGTGACGTCATAATCAGATGTGCACACGAAAGTCGCCCAAATCATACAAATTGCGTACCCAGTTTTAATGACGTCAGACCTACGTTAAGAGAAGATTTCCAAACAATTTGAAATTTAAAAATCCTTTTTTAAATATTTTTTTATTATTAATTTTCTTTTTTTTTTTTTGTTTGTCTGTTTGGTTGTTTGTTTTTCTGTGATCGGATGGTCGTTAATTGCGTTCGAAAATCTAAGAAATTAGCAAGTATTTCTTCGCTAAATGCTTAACATTTTAAAGTGAGAGTTGCAGGCACTTCGAGTGAGACCGTAAAACGGCGAGCGTTTTCAGGATAGAAATCCCTCAATGCTCAATGGCCGAGATTACCGAACAAAGGACTAAATTTGAATCTCTTTTACTATAAATGGTGACATGTCTATGTGGATGAAAACACTCGATTGGCACATTTACAGCATACAGTCAATCAATCAATCATAAGTTATCAACAATATAGAAAATAGAATATAGGAAATTTTGAATATAGATTGTTATACTGGGTTCCTATATTATGCTTAAGGCCCTTTCACAATTGGCGCACGAGCACTTTACAACACTTTGCGATCGGAAAATTTTAGCTTCGCACGAGCTATCGCATACGTTGCACGATGTCTCGCATTCATTGTATGTGTTTTAGTGGTCGCATCAAGTCTCCTCAAAATAGTCAACATGCCCACTATTCAGACGCGACCAAATGCGATCAAAATTATCGCAATTCAACGCACAAAAATTAGTACGAACGTCTTACAACGTTTCATATACTCGTAAGAGTGATGCACGATTTTTTAAGATCGTAAGATGAATCACAGCTGTCTTTGCGTGTGTTTTGCGACCATGAGACTGTTGCTCGACATGTCTCA
>NW_026925644.1:0-26108 GCF_032062105.1 Saccostrea cuccullata
TAAATTGGTAAGGAAAAAAAGAATAATAACTAGATGAGATCTCGTTGCGAGCAACGAGTAGGTCTTCCGTTGAATAAGATGAGATGTAATTTTGACAGAGATATAGTTAAAAGGGAATGACATTAAGTTTTTCTTCATTAAATTTAAAGTTTGTGATTTTTTTCACGATATTCTGAACATCTTTGTTCAATGTGGATTATAAAAATGTTCCCCCTTTTCGAGACGTAAAGCATAAAAATGGAGCATTTGCCCCTTGCAACCATTATGACGTAAGATATGACCAAAATTTTATAATATATTGTTGCAAAATCATTAAGATGAATACTTTTGCTTCAATAATGTATAATAAAATATTGATCATTAAAGAGTTGTAGTTTGAAGACTTTTGGTCCCTCTGAGCCCCAAAGAACAAAGTACGGTATTAGCAGTAATTCGCCGAAAATAATACGATATTTTAATCTTCTTTGTACAATTTTTTGATGTTATGCTTTGAAGTAAGGAAGATGCGAACTAAATTCTACTGGCATAAAAATGACGTAATCTTTAACTATGACGTCACTAATGCGCGCTAAACATGGAATGGTCGTGTAAAATCGTTAAATTATATTGAAAAATGAGTAATCTTTGCTGAAATTAGACCCTTTCACATACAACAACCACTTTTATACTCCGCATATAAGTTCATCATTACATATTGCAGTTACACTATTAAAATAGTGTTGGTTGTCACCTGTGATCAATATGAATTTTGGAAATGTTAACATTCGGAAAAAAGATATTTTACCGACATAAATTTCCTGATATCGATATTAATGACGCATAATTGATACAGAATGAGATTTTCTGATTTTAAGTACCATCACTGGATATTGTAAACTATTAATACCTATGAATATGAACAAAATATCTTGAAAACAAATAATAAATGGTACCTAAAGATGCCGCTGTACTTTATGCTGTTTGTATATCATCTGCACAAGTGTATAGACTATAGTGTCCGTTAGTTGTACATGTAGTATTGAACAACAGTACTAAAATATCCTAGACATCAATTCATTCCACAGAAATAGCACAACATTTTTTTTTAATTTATTAAAAGATTAATTTAAAAAAAAATCGGAAATACCTGAGTATATTTATATTTTCTACGAGTCTTCCTCAATGTACATGTGTATGTTGTCTTACTATAGTCATAGTGTGACCTCCGAACAATAATATGACAACCATAAAAAATACAATAAAATGTATATGCATCGAATACGACAGCATTTTAATGTAACATTAAAAGCATGGTCCAACATTAAATATGTTTTAAAGCCTTTTTTTGTGAAAAATAAATATTATAATATTCATGATAATAATAAATCTGAAGTATATTTGATAGGAGTTCAACAAAACAATACAAGTAAAAAAGTTGCCGAGTACTATATAGATAGTATGCACATTATTAGTCCGATTTAGCACATACAAATACAAATGTTTATTTAATTACATGTAATTTTTTTTTTGGCAAATATTTCATGCAGCATCATCCAAAGTTATAGATTACAAGTTTACACAAATTTATATTTTGAAGCTAGTGGTAGATAGGGAAGGGGGGCGGGGGGTCTTGCTAAAACGCGGAATGGAAAACGGAACGAAAAATTAGTGTCAAGCAAATATACTACATTCTAAATAAATCACACAAAAAGCAATTTTCCTGTTATAAAAGTCATATATAATAAAAATTCATCTATTTTTTTAATCACGTTCATAAAAAGAAATATGGTTTTGAAAAAAGCGGAAGGAAAAGGGTTACTGGTGTGTGTATACATGTACATTATCTGTAAAGACATACCCCGGGTATGTATAACATTCAGCTGATGCATACATGTACATGTATATAGTGAAGAATCCAGGAATCTTGTAGAGAGGAGGGCAGTTTGGGATCGGGGCAGGGGCCCACAACCACACCAAAAATTGATTTATTAAATCTTATGTATATTTTGAACACAAAAGCCTCCCCCTGAAATCCGCCAGCTTTGCAGTGGCATGATATGTATATCAAGAAATTCAAATTTAAATAGCTGAAACATCAAAGAAAATTCTTGCAAATTAATTCAAAACATATAATTTTTTTTTCTTTAATTGAAGCGGCCTTAGTATAAAATTTTAATATCATTGTTCCATTCCAGGTGTGTAGCAAAGTTATCCTGTTATGGTTGCCTCTAATCATAATCTTCAAATATTTTTTTTTTGATTTCAGTTTTCTCACCATGAATCATTTAGATATCAAAATTTTGCCATCACTTTTTTCAGACACTGGATAAGCTTTTTTCTCAATAATTGTCATATAACCCCCCCCCCCCCCCCAACCATACACATACTTTTTGTTAATGTGATTAAGGCTGACTGGAAGTAATTGTACGTTTGATGTTATCTATAAAATTCAAAACCCACGAGGGAGGAAGAGGAAAAATTAAACAAACGTGAAACGAAATCTTCGAAGAAATGAGTATTTATTACTCATTTATGAATTAAAATACGGTCAATATTTGTAATCATGTAGGCTTATGGTTTCATAATAGTTTTAAGTAAACTTGTCACTTTACATGAAAGAATAGACTCTCGGAGGGTTCACATGTTGCCTATTTCTATATATGGAATGTATAGTCTTGCTAAAAGTAAAAGTACTCTTTAAAATATGTTGACTTTTCCGAGTGCCAATTTCTCCGAAACCTCCGTGCACGGTATACGAACTTCGGGCAGCCTAAAGTTGTAAGTTATATAAAAAAATGTACTGAGAGAAGATATGTTTTAACTTGATTAATCCCCCTTCCAAATCAAACCGCTTGTCAAGATCTTTCAGGGTAAGTTTATTTTATTCTACCCCTGCCCCCTTTCAAAAGCAAAATACTTGCCGTACGTCACTGCTATGTCGGTGATTTTCGTGAATAAGAGACAGGACATAACTTAATCAACTTGTATTTAATAATGAGGGATTAAATATGCATAAGATATACCGTTTATGATAAAATTTGTGAAATTTAAGGGATTTAATCTAGCTGAAATCATATTTTAGCAACACCCGGAAGGGGGGATGCTAATTTGGTAAAAAAAAAAAAAAAGAAAGAAAGACTTGTACCCATGCTAGTGGAATTCTGAACATCTTACAATGGTCAGCGACATCCAGCAGCTTATATCTGATCAAGCTAAAGTCTCCCCTCCCTTTCATCCGTGGATTTTCGGATTAGTAGAGTCATACAGATGAAACAAAACAAGTTTTACAAAACCCTCCCGAATAACGAAGGAAAGCAGATCGTCTTTGCAAGTTGTAGCAATAAAATGTGTTATGAATTGATGTACACAGGTATGGGTATTTCAAAACCTAAATCCAGGTATATCCGTTAAGTCCAATAGCACACATAATCACATTCCTTAATATGTGATCACGAAGTTCATGTACATGTACGTAGAAAAAGTCGTATCTACTTTTTTTACTTCCACTATCTTTACCAAATATTAGTACGAAAGCCCATTGAGCTCATTTTGGTAGGTAAAAAAAATAAATTTTTCGCGTAATAACGCGAAACTTTCGCGTTATTACGCGAAACTTTCGCGTTATAACGCGAAACTTTCGCGAATAAACGCGTAACTTTCGCGGTATAACGCGAAACTATCGCGAATAAACGCGTTTCTTTCGCGTTATTACGCGAAACTTTCGCGTTATAACGCGAAAGTTACGCGTTTATTCGCGAAACTTTCTCGTTATTTCGCGAAATAATATGCATATATAATAATGATACCTAGGAACCTTGATCTTGATTGACAGATAAGAACAAGAAAACAGACCGGAACTCTCAGCAACTTATTTATAAAATATAATTTCTTCAAAAGATGTACTGGAGAAATGATGCGAGAATAGATTAGATTAGTCATCATCAGAATATTTTCTTCTTTTTTTAAACCTTACCAATTGATAAATTGATTTTTTTCTTTTACATGTTTTTCAAATTTTAAATTCAAGAAATTCTTTAGACTGATTATTTTTTAAGAAAAATCTCCACTTGAAACTTTTTTTCAGGCTGTTTTTTAATCAGTTACACATTCTGCATACACAACTGTACCTCTAGTAAATTAAGCAATCAATCATTTTTGACTAAAAGTTTTACCCGATAGAAACATAACTGAAAAGTAAATGAACAGTATATCACTTCATGAGCTTGACGGGCCATATGATGCTATTTAAATAACAATTATAATTCTATGTTGTTAATTACAAATTAATCCGGAGGGTTTATAGAAAAATTCGTGGACTAGGACCAAAAATTTAAACTATTAAGGTATATACAGCAGAGTTTGTACACTTTGAATTAATTGTCAATATTTTCCAGATATCGTATTTCTATAGTGAATTTAACTGAGACAAATGAAAATCTACTATCCAATTTACACAAGACTGAAATCTTGTTCTTTATAAAATAAAATTATTTCAAATTTTCTAGAGAGTGCATAAATAAAGACGCCGGATAGGGTGATTTTCCCGAAATTCAAAATCTTAATATTTATAATAATAGGGATTGAAGTTTAACTTTTGGAAAACTCGCATAATCTTTGAATTGTTTGAACAGCGCTGAGAAAGACCATCTATGACGGTAAAGATGGATTCAATAGGAAGAAAACTTAAACTTGTAGCTTGAGGTAGTCCAAGTTTAAAAAAGCTTTTAATTGCATATCATTGTAATAAAAAAACTTGATCACTAAATCAAAAGAAAGTTGAGACTTAAGCAAATGTCTTGGTTAAACAGCAGAAGTTTCGCGCTATATCGCGAAAGTTTCGCGTTTATTCGCGAAAGTTTCGCGTTATAACGCGAAAGTTACCCGTTATAACGCGAACGAAACGCATTTATTCGGGAAAGTTACGCGTTATAACGCGAAAGTTACGCGTTTATTCTCGAAAGTTTCGCGTTATAACGCGTAAGTTTCGCGTTATAACGTGAAATTTAGGCTTTCATTCGCGAAAGTTTCGCGTTATAACGCGAAAGTTACGCGTTTATTCGCGAAAGTTTCGCGTTATAACGCGAAAGTTTCGCGTTATAACGCGAAAAATTTATTTTTTTTACCTACCAAAATGAGCTCAATGGGCTTTCGTATATTAGTACATGTTTTTATGTGATATAAAATGCCACATTTTATAACATGCATTTTGTACGAAAGAAAACGGTATGGCGTGAATTGGAACATACAAAGGAATTACATGTACAATAAGGAAATCCAAGTTTTAACACTCTCAGAAAGGGAAATACCTATTTATTGCTGGGGGGGGGTTATGGGCCATCCATTATGAAAGGCCTGTGCTTCCCGGGAAGGGGATTGCAGATAGTTGGTGTTCTTCTATTTTCTTTTGCTCACTATGTATTACATTAATTCCTTAAAATTAAGAAAAGGTATGTTTGGGGATAGGGACTACTAAAGAATACATATATTACATGTTTAGTATATTCTTTAGATACAGGAAATACTCGTCTGTATTGTATTGTACATTAACCCTCCAGATTCTTTTCGCTTACTGTGAGAATCAAACATACAACACGTTCAATTGTCAGAAAAATGAAGAAACAAGGAAGCTGTGATCTATTTTTTTAATGCTACATTCTTTACCAAGCAAGGAATTTTTACGAAAAATATCAACAACAAAAAAGTGTCACCAGCAACTTAAACATTTATAACCTAATAAAATATGCGAACACTGTACTAAATACATATATTTGGAAGAAATATGTCATCGGCTGCTAGAAAGTGGGGATTCTCAAAAGAAAATCCATGAGTGATTATACATTACTTATCCGACAAAATTGTCAAAAAGTATTGAATATTTAAACTTTCGAGAGTTGTCCCAGAAAACGCGAACATTTACAATATCTTTAGTTTCACTTTGACTATAAATAAAAAAAAAATTGGCATAAAACATTATAAATTTGTCAGCTAAAAAGTAAATCAATAGTAGTTTCCGAACAGGTTTTATAAACTTTTTTAAAGCGAATTGAAAGAGTACCTGCTTTTACGATATTCAGTCTGAACCGAAAGTTCGATTTACATGTATGTATAACCCCCCCCCCCCTAATCCAATCCCCCTTCCAAACAAAATTTCACATTTACTGATAATTCATTTTTCAGTCTTAAATATAATTATACAGTTCTATTAAAGCCAAAATATACTGTAAGGCATTTATAAATTATATGAACTCATTCAACTTATATGGAGGGAAGGGGGGGTATTTAAATTTCAAGTGTTCCTCTGTTACCAAGCAGAGTATAAATGAATATATCACAGAAAACAATCAGATTTGAACATTTCATGTACCCATTATATGATTAAAAGTTTACTAGGCTGATATTTATTTTAAATCAAGATTGAAATTTCTCTTATTCTTCTTTATATGTTTTAATATCTTTATTAGCAAAATTGACCATTAGAAGGAGGAATTCTCCTGTATATACGCACATTGAATAATCATAGTCTTCCATGCTATTGTTCCAATAGATGTAAATATTAATTTTCTTGACATTCGAGTTTTTTTTCAACTGTTTGTGCACCTTAGTTACCATATTTTTGAGAATAGAACTTTTTTGGTACTAAGGACAGCCCCGGACACTCGAATTTTTCCATCAGTACATAATTTTCACTAGTAGATTTTTCTCAATTGATTTAACAGAAATAGCTGATATTATTTTTATTGAGACCTGAAATAAAATGAGAGTAAATATCCACGAAAAAAGTATTATTGAATCAACAACTTAATTTCTTCAATATATAATAAAAACTGTGTCCTAGCGGAAAAGTTGAAAGTTTCAAATTACGCTTATTGTACACGTTAAATGTATGACGTCGCGTCAAAATTCTTCGTAAAATCTTGACGTTTTGCTAAAAAGGAACATTATTGAGCGTTATTTTTGCAATGCAAACATTTGAGACATGTATATAAATTATATATCATTTAATTCTACAAATCCTAAGCTTTTTAAAATGTTTTGAACCGAGCAGGTCTGACAAGCGGCATTTTTTGGCCAATACCGTACTTTGTTCTTTGAAGACTCTGCCCCTTTTTCTTGATATCAAATGAAAGATATCTTGTGATTTTGAAGATTTTTTGTTCAGCACTTATTCAGACATTTCTATTTCTTGTGGAGATATGCTAAATGGAAATACTTAGGGGCTACCCCTCCAAGTCCTTAAAGGGGCCGTTTTACAAAAATTCAAAGTATGCATATTGTTTAAAACATTATTCTTACCATTTTTTGTTCAATATTGCTTATCAAAATATTCCCCGTTCTTGAGATAAAAGGCGTCAAAGATTTGACATTCTGGCCCTTTGTGACCCCTAATTACGTAACATATGAGGCCATCCTTAAAAAATTGTTTGTTTGGAATTGCCACCTGGAGGGTTTCAGACACAGGATGGAAGGAGGGAAATTATTTTTTTTTTAATTGAAGATAAATTTTAAATTTTGGATAAAAATCTAAGTAATCAGTAGATACATTTTCTGACTTTAAAAAAAAGTTTCTACCATCAACAAAAATTCCTAATTTTACATAGATCTGACACTATCTTTCGGTGTTTTGTATGGTACATGTGATATAAGTAATGGTAAAAAAAAATTGATTAAATAAAAAAAATCTTCCTACTTTTGGTCAATAAATTTTTTTCAGGAGGGGGCATTTCAATGAGGCGGGAGGCAATTCCAAACAAACTATAATTTTATTTTGGCCTGATCAAAATTTTATAACATATTGTTGCAAATTGTTTAGATAAATACTTTTGCTTTAGTAATATATAAAAAAATATTGATCATTAGAGAGTTATAGATAAAAGACTTTTGGCCCTTCTGAACCCCTAAATTGTGGTGTAGCCCCATTTTGTTGGTATCAAATGAAAGGTCTTGTGATTTTAAAGATTTTTTGTTCAACACTTATTCAGAGATTTCTTTTCGTTGTGGAGATATGCTAAATGGAAATAATTAGGGGCTACCCCTACAATTCATTAATGGGGCCATTTTACAAATATTCAAAGAATGCATTTTTAAAACATTATTCTGACCATCTTTTGTTCAATATTGCTTAAAATATTCCCCCTTTTTGAGATTTTAAGCGTCAAAGACTTGACATTCTGGCCCCTTTTGACCCCTAATTACGTAACATATGATCAAAATTTTATCATATATTGTTGCAAATTGATAAGATGAATACTTTTGCTTCAGTAATGTATAACAAAATATTGATCATTAGAGAGTTATAGATAAAAGACTTTTGGCCCCTCTGAGCCCCTAATTTGAGGGATCAGCCCCATTTTCTTGGTATCAAATGAAAGATCTTGTAATTTTGCACATTTTTTCTTCAATATAATTTAACAAATTATGAACAGGTATAAAGATAAGAAACAAAATGTGTCAACTTTTGTGAGATATTTCTGAGATATTTTTTCGGGCCCTACCGAGCTCAAGCGGCTTCTGCGCTAGAAGGATTTGGAGACCCAATTACAACTCACCAAACCTTCCTTTATTTGCACTGAAAATCTTAAGTCGATATCTTAAGTCGTTTTGGAGGAGTTTCCTGGACAAGCCGACCCTCTGAAAATCAGAAAATCGTCCATATCTCACGACCGGAAGTGATGTCATCAAAAAGCAAAAAAACCTATTAAGATCAATTGAGTATCTTTCAGATCTGAAAGTTTTATATTAATCGGACTAGCCATCTCTGAGAAATCGCTTTCAAAAAATCGGTTGGAAGAAAAATAATAATAACTAGATGAGATCTCGTTGCGAGCAACGAGTAGGTCTTCCGTCGAATTTCTCGATAAGATGAGATGTGATTTTGACTGAGATATTTGTTAAAAGAGAATGACATTAAGCTTTTCTTCATTAAATTTAAAGTTTCTGGTTTTTTATCCAATATTCTGAACATGTTTTTTCAATATTGCTTATAAAAATACTCCCCCTTTTCGAGACGTAAAGCATAATTAATATAGCATTTTGGCCCCTGGCGATCCCCTATTACGCAACATTAGATCAAAATTTTATGACATATTGTTGCATATCGTTAAAATAATATCTTTGCTTCTCAAAATATATACTTAGAACACAATATTGATTATTAAAGAGTTAAAGATGAAAGATTTCTGGTCCCTCTGAGCCCCTAATTTGAGGGGTCAGCCCCTTTTTCTTGATATCATACGAAAGGTCTTGTGATTTCAAAGCCTTTTTGTTCTACACCTATTCAGAGATTTCTTTTCGTTTAGGAGATATGCTTTATATAAATATTTAGGGGCCACTCCTACAAGTCCTTAATGGGGCCGTTTTACAAAAATTCAAAGTATGCATATTGTTTAGCACATTAATCTAGCCATCTTTTGTTGAATATCGCTTATCAAAATATTCACCCTTTTCGAGATATGAAGCGTCAAAGATTTGACATTCTGGCCCCTTGTGACCCCTAATTACGTAACTTATGATCAAAATTTTATCATATATTGTTGCAAATCGTTAATATGAATATCTTTGCTTCTGTAATGTATTACATAATATTGATCATTAGAGAGTAATAGATAAAAGACTTTTGGCCCCTCTGAGTCCTTAATCTGAGGGGTCAGCCCCTTTTTCTTGATATCAAACGAAAGGTCTTGTGATTTCAAAGCCTTTTTGTTCTACACCTATTCAGAAATTTCTTTTCGTTTAGGAGATATGCTTTATATAAATATTTAGGGGCCACTCCTACAAGTCCTTAATGGGGCCGTTTTACAAAAATCCAAAGTATGCATATTGTTTAGCACATTTACCTCGCCATCTTTTGTTCAATATTGCTTATCAAAATATTCACCCTTTTCGAGATATGAAGCGTCAAAGATCTGACATTCTGGCCCCATGTGATCCTTAATTACGTAACATATGATCAAAATTTTATCATATGTTGTTGCAAATTGTTAATATGAACATCTTTGTTTCTGTAATGTATAACAAAATATTGATCATAAGAGAGTTATAGATAAAAGACTTTTGGCCCCTCTGAGCCCCTAATTTGAGGGGTCAACCCCTTTTTGCTGATATCAAATGAAAAGTCTTGTGATTTCAAAGACTTTTTGTTCTACACCTATTCAGAGATTTCTTTTCGTTTAGGAGATATGCTTTATATAAATTTTTAGGGGCCACTCCTACAAGTCCTTAATGGGGCCGTTTTACAAAAATTCAAAGTATGCATATTGTTAGGCACATTAATCTAGCCATCTTTTGTTCAATATTGCTTATCAAAATATTCACCCTTTTCGAGATATGAAGAGTCAAAGATTTGACATTCTGGCCCCTTGTGACCCCTAATTACGCAACATATGATCAAAATCTCATCATATATTCTTGCCAATCGTTAATATAAACATCTTTGCTTCTATAATGTATAACAAAATATTGATCATTAGTGAGTTATAGATAAAAGACTTTTGGCCCTTCTGAGCCCCTAATTTGAGGGGTCAGCCCCTTTTTCTTGATATCAAACGAAAGGTCTTGTGATTTCAAAGCCTTTTTGTTCTACACCTATTAAGAGATTTCTTTTTGTTGTGGAGATATGCTTTATATTAATATTTAGGGGCCACTCCTACAAGTCCTTAATGGGGCCGTTTTACAAAAATTCAAAGTATGCATATTGTTTAGCACATTTATCTAGCCATCTTTTGTTCAATATTGCTTATCAAAATATTCACCCTTTTCGAGATATGAAGCGTCAAAGATTTGACATTCTGGCCCCTTGTGACCCCTAATTACGTAACATATGATCAAAATTTTATCATATATTGTTGCAAATCGTTAATATGAACATCTTTGCTTCTGTAATGTATAACAAAATATTGATCATTAGAGAGTTATAGATAAAAGACTTTTGGCCCCTCTGAGCCCCTAATTTGAGGGGTCAGCCCATTTTTTTTGACATCAAATGAAAGGCCTTGTGATTTTGCACATTTTTTCTTCAATATGCTCTAACAAATTATGAACGCGTATGAAGATAAGAAACAAAATGTGTCAAATTTTGTGAGATATTTATGAGACATTTTTTCGGGCCCTACCGAGCTCCGGCGCCTTTTGCGCTAGAAAGATTTGGAGACCCAATTACAACTCGCCAAACCTTCCTTTACTTTCACTGAAAATCTTAAGTCTACATCTTTAGTCGTTTCGGAGGAGTTTCCTGGACAAGCCGACCCTCTGAAAATCAGAAAATCGACCATATCTGACGACCGGAAGTGAGATCATCAAAAGCAAAAAAACCTATCAAGATCAATTGAATATCTTTCAGTTCTGAAAGTTTGGTAAAAATCGGACGAGCCATCTCTGAGAAATCGCTTGCACAAAATCGGTTGGAAGAAAAATAATAATAACTAGAGAAAAGCTCGTTGCAAAGCAAAGAGTAGGTCTTCCGTCCAGTTTTGACCGGTAGTGCCGGAAGTGACGGAACAAAAGACAGCAATAAGCTAAGTAGTCTCCAGTGACTTAATAATTTCAATTTTGCATCAAAACCTTCAAAATAAGCCATTTTCTGCTACTTCCGGTTTGACCGGAAGTGACGACAACGGACGGAAAAACTTCTTTTTATGCTCTGAGAGACATATGTAACCCAAAAACTTGTCAAGAACGGCAAAAAAACGCGTTTTCTGACCATTTCCGGTTTTGCCGGAAGTGACGACGATGAACGTATTTTGACGATTTCAATAGATGAAACTTGACATTTTGAACAACTTTGCTTCTTTGACGTATAACAAATTCCCAATACTTTTTGAGATATAAAGAAAAAACTTTCGGCCCCTCTAGGCCCTTTATTTTAGGGGTCAGCCCCTTTTACAAGATATCGTTTGAAAGGTCTTAAAATTCTACACTTCTTTTGTTCTATATGTTTTTAAAAAATATTTCCAGGTAAAAAGATATCGTAGAAAATGTGCTAAAAATTTTGAAATTCGCGATAGGACTATTTTCGGACCATAGCGAGCGTCGGCGCTTCGTACTTCCGATAGTTATGATAAACCTAATACTCTTCTCCAAAGGTTGCTCTAGCATCACTGAAAATTTCATGCGGCTGTGTCAAGTGCTTTTTGAGAAAACTGCCGGACAAATTGACCCTCTAAAAATCTCAAAATCGCAGAAAACTCCGAACCGGAAGTGACGTCATCAAAACGAAAAAAAATGAATCGAGTTTAAGTAATGCCTCATTAGTCCTGAAAGTTTCATAGAAATCCATCGAGCCGTTTTTGAGAAATCGCGTGCACAAAATCGGTAAGAAAAAAACAATAATAACTAGAAACGATCTCGTTGCGAGCAACGAGAGGTCTTCCGTCCGATTCCGGAAAAAAATCTCGTAAATTTGAGCTGAAAAGTGATTCAAAATTTTGGTCGCAAGGAGGATTGAACCCATGTTGCTTTTTTCTGTTTTATCACCAACACGCAAACCATTAAGCTTCTGGGAGTACTGCTCTAAATATACTTGTGTGTATACTTTTTCAACAGTACACCTGTCTAAGAATCATAAAAGGCGGCTCACTATTAATAATTTGCGCCAAACGCCACGAGTAAATATTCGCGCATTTTCTTTGAACTTATCTATTAAATAGGTGTGGTAGCTTCAATGAAATAAAATATAAAATAATAAAACGTTCTTATCGCCTTTATTTTATTTCGACGTTTAAAAAGTCTTTGTACACATTACATATATCGTATCTAGCCCAGTTACACTAAAGTAGTGAAACGGAAATTAAGCGTTAAGATTGACACTGAATTGCAACGAACTACTACGTGAAAGTCCAAGTACATGTAGTTTTTTTTTACATTTCATGCATTCGTATGTCAGAATGGTTTAATCAAACGCTCAGCTGCCTCCATAAACCCCAATTGCGAAATGGCGGAATTGACAAAGACAGCCGCCATCTGAGGCCCGCTTCAAATTTTCAAATATTAATATCTAGAATTCAGATAAGCCAATTTTCAAACAACTTATATAGTAAGCATCAAATTGTTAAGATGAATACTTTTGCTCAGTAATGTAAAACAAAATATTGATCATAAGGGGTTATAGATAAAAGACTTTTGGCCCCTCCTAGCCCCTAATTTGAAGGGTCAGTCCTATTTTTTGACATCAAATGAAAGGTCACGCGATGATGCACATTTTTTCTTCAATATGTTTTAACAAATTATGAACAGGTGTGAAGATATGACACAAAATGCGTCAAATTTTGTGAGATATTTCTGAGACAGTTTTTCGGACCTACCGAACTCTGGTGCCTTTTGCACTAGAAAGATTTGGAGACCTAATTACAATTTGCCAAACCTTCCTCTATTTTCCCTGAAAATCTCAAGTCCATATCTTAAGTCGTTTCGGAGGAGTTTCCCGGACAAGCCGACCCTCTAAAAATCAGTAAATCGTCCATATCTCACGACCGGAAGTGACGACGTACATATAAAAAATTTCCAATAAGGTTCAGACCAATGTCTATCAGATCTGAAAGTTTCGTGAAAATCGACCGAGCCGTTTCCGAGAACTCGTGTGGACAAAAATCGGTAAGAAAAAAAAAGAATAATAATAACTAGAGCAAAGCTCGTTGCAAAGCAACGAGTAGGTCTTCCGTCCTGTTTGACCGGAAGTAGCTTTCATTTTTAACCAAAACAAAGAAATAACGCCTAAAAATGGTTTGAATCATCCAAAGCTATATTGATTTATGCAGAAATAAGCAATTTTTGCTACTTCCGGTTAAACCGGAAGTGACAACGACGGACGGAAAATTAAGTTTTAGGCTTCCAGTGACATATGTTACCCCAAAACTTGTCAAGAATGGCAAAAATACGTGTTTTTCGACTACTTCCGGTTTGGCCGGAAGTGACGACGCCGGCGGAAGTGACAACGACGGACGGAAAATTAAGTTTTTGGCTTCCAGTGACATATGTTACCCCAAAACTTGTCAAGAATGGCAAAAATACGCGTTTTTCGACTACTTCCGGTTTTGCCGGAAGTGACGACGCCAGACGTATTTTTACGACTTCAATAGATTAATTTTGACATTTTGAACAATTTTGCTTCTTTGAGGTATTGAAAATTCTCAATACTTTTTGAGATATAAACGAAAAACTTTCGGCCCCCTTTGGCCCTTAATTTTTGGGGCCAGCCCTTTTTTCGAGATATCATTTGAAAGATCTTTAAATTCTACACTTCTTTTGTTCTTCATGCTTTAACAAAATATTTCTAGGTAGAAAGTTATCGTAGAAAAGGTGTTTAAATTTTTGAAATTCTTGATAGGACTGTTTTCGGACCATAGCCAGCGTCGGCGCTTCGTACTTCCGGTGGTTGTGATATACCAAATACATATTTCCAAAGGTTGCTCTATCAGCACTGAAAATTTCATGCTTCTGCGTTGAGTGCTTTTTGAGAAAACTGCCGGACAAAATGACCCTCTAAAACTCACTAAATCGCGAAAAACTCCGAACCGGAAGTGACGTCATCAAATTAAAAAAAAAACGCCTTAAGTTCATATCATTTGTCATCAATGCTGAAAGTTTCATGAAAATACATCGACGCATTTACGAGAAATCGCGTGCACAAAATCGGTAAGAATAATAATAATAAGAAAAGTTGAAAAGAAACAACAGAAAAATAAGAAGGTCTTCCGTTGAAACGGAAGACCTTAATAATAGGGAAAAAGAAACCGAACGAAAACAATAAGGTCTTCCGTTGGAGACGGAAGACCTTAATAATAAGAAAAGTGAAAAAGAAACCTAAGAATCACTAAAAGGTCTTCCGCTGAAGCCGGAAGACCTTAATAATAATAGGGAAAAAGAAACCGAACGAAAACAATAAGGTCTTCCGTTGGAAACGGAAGACCTTAACTAGAGCAAAGCTCGTTGCAAAGCAACGAGTAGGTCTTCCGTCCTGTTTGACCGGAAGTAACCGGAAGTAACTTTCATTTTTTACAAAAATGAGTAATAACCCCCAAAAATGTATAAATCACCTTACTTTATGTTAATTAATGCTAAAAAAGATATTTTTGCTACTTCCGGTTTAACCGGAAGTGACAACGACGGACGGAAAATTAATTTTTATGCTCCCAGAGACATATGTTACCCCAAAATGGGTTAAGAACGGCAAAAATACGCGTTTTTCGACTACTTCCGGTAAGAAAAAAAAACAATAATAATAATAAAAGTGAAAAAGAAACCTAAGAATAACAAGAAGGTCTTCCGCTGAAGACGGAAGATCTTAACTAGAGCTGAGCTCGTTGCAAAGCAACGAGTAGGTCTTCCGTCCTGTTTGACCGGAAGTACATCTGCAACTTTCATTTAAAATAAAATGAGTAATGAAGCCTATAAATGGTTTAATCCTTCAAATCTATATTAATTATTGCAATATTAAGCCATTTTTGACTACTTCCGGTTTGACAGGAAGTGACGTCGCCGGACATATTTTGACGACCCTATTAGATAAAGCTTGACATTCTTAACAACTTTGCTTCTTTGACGTATTACAAATTCTCAATACTCTTTTAGATATTGTTGTGAGATGTGTATTGTTTCATTATGTATATACATTGTAATTAGTAACATTAAGTTTCTTGAACGTTCCAGAGTGGTCAACATGTTCGGTCATTTTATCTAGAACATTCTTAAATTTTGTGTATGTCCAGATTGTTCCAGTAATATCATGTTTTAACAATTTCTAGAATATTCTAGATTCATGATACTGTATAAATACCCGGTCAATTCGATGCATGTACAATAATTGTGGACTTTGTCGTATAAGCATCATTGAGGTATTACTGGGATATAATTTCACTGGGACATTGTGTGCAGAAACGGACACTCTGATGTATGTATTTTTAGATTTGTGCTAATTTTGTACTTTATGTTTCATATATTTATTATATATTACTGTAAATAAATTATTGTTAAGTTTAAATTGTGTTATTGATCTTTGCTGGCATTTCGGGTAATTCTGACCCATAACAGAATTGAGGGCTCGTCCGGGATCAAGAATTTTTTTTTTTTTTTTTTTTTTTTTTGCAGCTTATTGTCAGAATTTTGTTAATTGAACCTTTAAATTAAATTATAAGCCAGCAAAAATCAACATGGTATTTTCGGTCACATACTTTCTTAGTTCACCAAGTGTTCAGGTTTTTGATACGTTAAAAAAGGATGACTTGATTGCATTAGGTTTGCATTTTGGGTTAGATGTTAAATCCTCTCAGAGAAAGCAAGACATTAGAATTAAGGTTGCAAACAAACTAGTAGAAGAAAACATCTTTGAAAAATACGATCTTCCAGAATATACAGTTAAATCAGAGTTAAGCTCTAACAAAATGGCAGAATATCAGTTTCAATTAGAGTTAGAGAAAATGCGATTAGAAAGAGAAAAATTAGAAAGAGAAGATCGAGAAAAAGAAAGAGAAAGAGAAGAACGAGAGCGTGAACGAAAATTTGAATTAGACAAATTAGAAAGAGAAGAACGAGAGCGTGAACGAAAATTTGAATTAGACAAATTAGAAAGAGAAGAACGAGAGCGTGAACGAAAATTTGAATTAGACAAATTAGCAGCAGAAAGAGAAGAGCGAGAAAGAGAGCGTGAAATGAACTTTGAATTAGAGAAATTAAAATTACAAAACTAACCAGAACCGTCAGTTGTCAAAACTGAATTTTACGCAGCAAAAAATATCAGATTAGTTCCAAAATTTCAAGAAAAATCTGTAGACAAATAATTTCCCCAATTCGAAAAAGTCGCAGAAAATCTTAAATGGCCACAACATGTTTGGTCAACAATGTTACAAAGTGTACTGGTTGGAAAAGCAGCTGAGGTATACTCTGCACTAGGGGTAGCTGAAAGTTCAGACTAGGAGAAGGTCAAAGCAGCAATATTAAAAGCATATGAATTAGTACCTGAAGCATATAGACAAAAATTCAGAAAGTATAGGAAGTTTGATAATCAAACATTTGTTGAATTTTCACGAGAGAAAGAAGATTCACAGGAAGAAACGAGACCTTTCAGTAAAAACTGAAAGGCGGCTTTCAGTAACTTTTCAGTGGCCATTCAGCCACTGAATGGCACATACATTTCAGTGACCTTTCAGTTGCCTTCAGTCACATTTCAGATACCTTTCATTCACCATTCAGCGGACACATTTCCGTCATCTTTCAGTGGCCTTTCCATCAACTTTCAGTGACCTTTCCATCAACTTTCAGTGACCTTTCCGTCGACTTTCAGTGACCTTTCTGTCGTCTTTCAGTGACCTTTCTGTCGTCTTTCAGTGACCTTTCCGCCACCTTTCAGTGATATTTAAGTCTCAATTTAGCAATTTTTTCAATAGCGTATTATCTATTATAATCAGATATTTTTCCTTAACAAGGAAGCAATATTTTGAAAAAAGATTTTTTATTTAATCTTACTTGTGCTTTTTTTTTACTTATCGTGATCAAATTCGTGTACCTTAAAATATGTCTAGGTAATTATTATTTTTAATAACAAGAATAAATAAATCGTTGATACATGCCTCTTGTAAAAAAAATTATAGGAGATTTTAGCTTTCTAAATGATATTGCCTTAATAAAATCATTCTACTAAGTTTCTAGAGAGAGAATTTACAACGATCTTAAATCTTTGAAACAGGAACAGGTGCCCGTCTCTGATAATTGTCATCATCCCGATAGGAGATGTGTAATTAATTAGTCTGTCCCAAAATAAAATATTTGAGACTTATTCAAAATGATTTTTAATATTTTCTAGTTACATTTAGAAAACAAAAATTCTTCAAGTGATAAAAAATGATGACCCGATAACTGATTCAAAATTTAAATAAATGCATAACATTCTTTAGTGCTTATACGTGTATTTTTTCATGCAAATATATAGTTTTGATTGATGAGACAGAATTTATATTATTTAAACCATTTCTGGAAGACCGCAAGTATTACTGATCAATTTCGTTTCTTAATTATGTCATTGTCAAAACTGTAGGATATTTAGTTTTTGAAAGACATTATTTATAAATTCATTTTTAATTACAAGAATAAATTAATCGTTTATACATGCCTCTTGTAGAAAAAAAATATATAGGAGATTTAAGCTTTCTAAATGATATTGCTTTAATAAAATCGTTCTACTAAGTTTCTAGATACAGAATTTACAACGATCGTAAAATCTTTGAAACAGGAACAGGTGCCCGTCGTTGATAATTGTCATCATCCCGATAGCAGATGTGTAATTAATTAGTCTGTCCCAAAAATCCGCGCAACTAACATAGAATATACATAAGATACTGTAGACGTACTTTTTTCCACGGGGTCTTAATTCCGCAGAATCTCAATCTCTGTTTAATCCGCGGATAGAAAATTAAGCGGATTTCTTAGACTGTCATTATATGCCTTCCATTTATATAAAGTTCGCTTGGACAAATTTCCGCGGAAAATTGTTACCGCGTACATAGCGTAAATTAATACCACGCGGAAAAAAGTACTTCTACAGTATACAAGATATATACACATCGCAGCTCCTCGATACAACAGGTGAACTGATTGTTCCATCGATTTCTATAAACTAATTGATTTTAAATCTTCATTTCTTAACAAGAAGTCGTAGCGTAATTGATAAGGTCGCGGACACCTAAGCAGGAGACCAGGGTTCGATTCTTGGCATGGGAGCAATTTTTTTTCTTGTATTAATTTTTTTCCTATTTTTTGTATTCGGAGTTAGATACATTTAATGTTATTATACCAGGAAAAAGTGAAATAAATTTTTTAGGTAAAAAAATAAGCCGATTATTTAATAAAAAGATTCAACTGAATGATCACGGAAAGGTCACTGAAATGTATGTGCCATTCAGTCGACTGAATGGTAACTGAATGATCACGGAAAAGTCACGGGAAAGGATCTTTTCAGTGACCTTTCAGTGACCTTTCAGTGACCATTCAGTGGCCATTCAGCCACCATTCAGTCGACTGAATGGTGGATTTTCATCCTGTGCTTTATTCGATCATTGGTTTAGATCTAAGAATCTTGATAAAACTTTTGCTAATTTGCGCCAAGTCATCCTGGTAGAAGAGTTTAACGAATGTGTTTCTCAAGATTTGAAAACACATTTAGAAGATAAGAATGTGAAAACTCTTGAAGAGGCAGCAGTCATATCTGATACTTATGCTCTGTCTCATAAAAAGAATTTTGTATCAAGATCTCAGACTAGCAGTAATTCTACCAATTCAGACACATATAAAAAGAGTGGTTCAGGGTCTCAGTCTTTCACAAGTTCCCAGTCTCCAGCCCAAGGTGGTTCTAAGTCCTGTCCAGGACGTTTTGAAGGATCTTCTGGAATAGGGTCGCTTCCTACTTGTAGTTATTGTAAGAAAAAAAGTCATCTGATCAGTGACTGCTTTAAACTTAAGAGAAAAAATGATTTTGATAAAACTCAACCACATGCTTGTGCGGCAGTTAGAGGTGATAGAGAAGCCTTAGTTTCGATTTGTTCTGACACTCCAGATGTCCAGGGTTCACAGTCCAGTTCTATTGATTCTATGGAGGATTATAAGCCCTTTATGTCTCAAAGATTTGTTTCACTCTGTGACTCTAGCGAAATAAAACCTGTCCAGATTTTGAGAGATACTGGTGCTGCAGAGACGTTATTGTTAGAGGGCGTGCTTCCTTTGTCTGAGCAGACTTTTACTGGTGGGTCAGTTTTATTACAGGGTGTGGAGCTAGGCGTCATTGATGTTCCCCTGCATGGAACCACACAATATCAAGAAGCAAGAGAAGAAAGAATTTTTACCAAAATTTGGTGGTGAGGATGATGAGTTGCATCCACTAGTTAGCCAAGGCAAGGACATCCTCAGCCGAGAACGTTTACTCTCTGAACAACATAAAGACCCAGATATCATTCAACTTAGTAAGAGGGCACTTCTACCAGAAGAGGCTACTAAAGTTGGAGAATGCTTCTATATGAAAGATGGCATCCTTATGCGAAAATGGCGACCACCTGACGCTTCTCCAGATGAAGTGTGGCGTGTTGTTCACCAGATAGTGGTCCCAGCTGCTTATCATCGAGATGTCATGAGTTTAGCCCACGATACACCTATGGCTGGTCATTTAGGTATCAATAAGACTTATAATAGGATTTTGAGTCATTTTTATTGGCCTAAGCTAAGAAAGGATGTTTCGAAGTTTTGCAAGTCATGCCATGTCTGTCAGATGGTAGGTAAACCAAATCAGAAGATACCATCTGCTTCTCTCCAACCCATTCCAGCTTTTGAAGAACCGTTTAGTCTAGTGTTGGTGGATTGTGTAGGACCTTTGCCTAGGACTAGATCTGGGAACCAGTATTTACTTACCATTATGTGTACATCCACTCGATTTCCTGAAGCCATACCTCTAAGGAATATAAAGGCAAAGAGCATAGTTAAGGCCCTAACCAAGTTTTTCAGTTTTGTAGGAGCACCCAAGGCAATTCAGTCGGATCAAGGCTCAAATTTTTTGTCGGGGTTGTTCCAGCAAGTCATGCATGAGTTGGGTATAAGGCAATATAGATCAACTGCTTATCATCCTGAGTCCCAGGGAGCGCTAGGACGTTTTCATCAAACCCTAAAAACGATGCTGAAGACTTATTGTTACCAGTATGAGAAAGACTGGGACGAAGGGGTTCATCTTGTGCTATTTGCTGCACGAGAAGCAGTCCAGGAGTCTCTTGGGTTCAGTCCTTTTGAATTGGTGTTCGGACATACAGTTAGAGGTCCTTTGAAATTGTTGAAGGAAAAGTGGCTGACTGAGACTAGTGATCTTAATCTTTTAGATTATGTGTCTGATTTCAAAGAAAAACTTTTCAATGCTTGTAAATTAGCACAAGAAAATTTGAAGAATTCTCAGATGAAAATGAAAATGTGGTATGACAAAGATGCCAGAAATAGGGTGTTTAAGCCAGGTGATAAGGTTCTTGTATTTTTACCTATTCCTGGTCATCCTTTACAGGCCAGATTTTATGGCCCTTATGAAATTGAAAGCAAGATCAGTGATGTAAACTATGTAGTTAAGACACCAGGTCGACGCAAAGAGAAACGGGTTTGTCACATTAACATGTTAAAAGAGTATTTTGAAAGGTGTGACCGAAATTCTGTAAAACCAGTTTCCACTTTAGCCAATGCTAAGACTGTTCAAAATTGTATTGAAAGTGATACGAGTGTAGAAATGAATGAGAAAGATTGTAATCAGAGTGTCCGCTTGAAAAACTCAGAAATTTTGGCTGATTTTGATGCCAAACTTGGACATTTGAACATTCACCAAAAAGAACAAGTTAAAAACTTGATGAATGAGTATCATCAAATCTTTTCAGATGTTCCAAAGAAAACTAATACAGCTTGTCATGATGTCATAGTGAGTGACGTTCTGCCTATCAAACAACATCCGTACCGTATGAATCCAATAAAATTGCAGTACCTAAGAAGGGAAGTGCAGTACATGTTGGACAATGACATTGTTGAACCTAGTAAAAGTGATTGGAGCTCACCGTGTATTCTTGTACCAAAACAGGACTGTTCGTACCGATTATGTACAGACTTTAGAAAGGTGAATTCTGTTACCAAAACTGATTCATATCCAATACCTAGAATCGATGACTGTTTTGACAACATTGGAAACGCGAAATTTGTCAGTAAATTTGACCTGTTGAAAGGCTACTGGCAAGTACCCTTAACAGAAAGAGCAAAAGAAATATCTGCTTTTGCTACACCAGATGGACTTTACCAGTATAAAGTAATGCCTTTTGGCATGAAAAACGCACCGGCTACATTCCAAAGGATGATTCACTCCCTTCTTCAAGACCTTGAGGGATGCGAGGCCTACATTGATGATGTCGTCATATACAGCGACACATGGGACAAACATCTTAGAATCATGCGTGCTTTATTTGACATTTTAGCTAAAGCAAATTTAACTGTGAACCTTGAAAAGAGTGAATTTTGTCATGCTTATGTAGAGTATTTAGGTCATAAAGTAGGTCAAGGTTATGTTACACCCATAATGGCTAAAGTGGAAGCTATTGCAAAGTTCCCGATTCCTACAAACAAGAAAGAATTAATGAGGGTTTTGGGCATGGCTGGGTTTTACAGAAAATTTTGTCCAAATTTTTCCTCAGTTGTTAGTCCACTTACAAATCTTTTACAAAAGAGGGTTAACTTTGAATGGACAAAGGACTGTGAAAAATCCTTTCATAAAATCAAATCTGTCCTTATGAGCAACCCAGTTCTGTCAACTCCAGATTTTTCTAAGCAATTTAAGCTTACTGTTGATGCTAGTGATGTTGGAATCGGGGCAGCTTTGTTTCAAGAACATAGTGATAAGGTAGATAGAGTTGTTTCTTATTTTTCAAAGAAACTTACAAAATGTCAACAAAAGTATTCCACCATTGAAAAGGAATGCCTTGCTTTGTTGTTAGCCTTACAGCATTTTGATGTTTATCTGAATGTTACTTTGCATCCAATTCTTGTATATACGGATCACAACCCCCTGACATTTTTGCATAAATTGTCAAATAAGAATCAAAGACTGACTAGATGGAGTTTGTTGTTACAAGAATACAACATAACAATTAAGCATATCAAAGGCAAAGACAATGTTATTGCAGACGCCTTGTCAAGAGT
Organism: Saccostrea cuccullata; assembly: GCF_032062105.1. NCBI lineage: Eukaryota > Metazoa > Mollusca > Bivalvia > Ostreida > Ostreidae > Saccostrea > Saccostrea cuccullata. The sequence continues at coordinate 22,660 of NW_026925644.1, forward strand.
ATCGTAAACATACTAGATTTTGTATAAATGTACGTAACTTTTATTTTAATAATATAAGTTTTCATTGACATTTATATTCAAACTTTTTAAGGGGGGAGGTGTTGTGAGATGTGTATTGTTTCATTATGTATATAATTAATAACATTAAGTTTCTTGAACGTTCCAGAGTGGTCAACATGTTCGGTCATTTTATCTAGAACATTCTTAAATTTTGTGTATGTCCAGATTGTTCCAGTAATATCATGTTTTAACAATTTCTAGAATATTCTAGATTTATGATACTGTATAAATACCCGGTCAATTCGATGCATGTACAATAATTGTGGACTTTGTCGTATAAGCATCATTGAGGTATTACTGGGATATAATTTCACTGGGACATTGTGTGCAGAAACGGACACTCTGATGTATGTATTTTTAGATTTTTGCTAAGTTTGTACTTTATGTTTCATATACTTATTATATATTACTGTAAATAAATTATTGTTAAGTTTAAATTGTGTTATTGATCTTTGCTGGCATTTCGGGTAATTCTGACCCATAACAATATAAAAGAGAAACTTTCGGTCCCTTTTGGCCTTTTATTATAGGGGCCAGCCCTTAATTGTCGATATTTTTTTAAAGATCCTTACATTTTCTGCATATTTTGTTCTATATGTCTTAACAAAATGTTTACATGTAAAAAGATATTGCAGAAATGGTGTCAAAAATTTATAAATGCTCGACAGGACTTTTTTCGAGCCATGGCGAGCGCCGACGTGCGGCATTTCCAGAGAAAAAGAGTGGTGTGTGACATAAGAGCACACCTTGCTCTATCATCGCTGAAAATCTTAAGTTTCAGTCTAAAAGCATTTTCGAGAAAAATGATGGACAATGAGACCCCTTGAAAATCACTAAATCGCGGAAATCTCAAAACCGGAAGTGACGTCATCAAAACAAAAAAATACTTTCAGCTTTGTTTGATGTTCTATCAGTCCTGAAAGTTTCATGACAATCTATCCAGTGTTTTTGAGAAATCGCGTGCACAAAATCGGTAAGAAAAAAAAACAATAATGATAATAACTAGATGAGATCTCGTTGCGAGCAACGAGTAGGTCTTCCGTTGAATTTCTCGATAAGATGAGATGTGATTTTGACTGAGATATTCGTTAAAAGAGAATGACATTAAGTTTTCCTTCATTTCTTTTTAAGTTTCTGATTTTTATCACGATATTCTGAACATGTTTTGTTCAATATGGCTTATAAAAATACTCCCTCTTTTCGAGATATAAAGCATCAAAGATATAGCATTTTGGCCCCTTGCAACCACTTATTACGTAACATATGATCAAAACTTTATAATGTATTGTTGCAAATCATTAAGATGTATATCGTTGCTTCTCATAATGGATACTTATAAAAAAAATATTGATCATGAAAGAGTTGAAGATGAAATACTTTTGACCCCTCTAAGCCCCTAATTTAAGGCATCAGCCCTTTTTTCTTGATATCGAATGAAAGGTCTTGTGATTTTGAAAATTTTTTGTTCAACACTTATTCAGAGATTTCTATTCGCTGTGGAGATATGCTAAATAAAAATATTTAAGGGTCACTCCTACAAGTCCTCAATGGGGCCGTTTTACAAAAATTCAAAGTATGCATGTTGCTTAGAACATAATTCTTGACATCTTTTGTTCAATATTGCTTTTCAAAATATTCCCCCTTTTCGAGATATAAAGCATCAAAGATTTGACATTCTGGCCCCTTGTGACCCCTAATTACGGAACATATGATCAAAATTGTATCATACATTGTTGCAAATCTTTAAGATAAATACTTTTGCTTCAGTAATGTATAACAGAATATTGATCATTAGAGAGTTATAGATAAAAGACTTTTGGCCCCTCTGAGCCCCTTATTTGAGGGATCAACCCCATTTTCTTGATATGAAACGAAAGGTATTGTGATTTGAAAGACTTTTTGTTCTACAACTATTCAGAGATTTCTTTTCGTTTAGGAGATGTGCTTTATATAAATATTATGGGGCCACCCCTACAAGTCCTTAATGAGGCCATTTTTCAAAAATTCAAAGTTTGCATATTGTTTGGAACATTATTCTGACCATCTTTTGTTCAATATTGCTTATCAAAATTTTACCCCTTTTCGAGATATGCATCTTCAAAGATTTAGCATTCTGGCCCCTTGTGACCCCTTATTCACCAAATCCATATCACCAAAATAATGTAATATGTTGTTGCAAATCGTTAATATGAACAACTTTGCTTCTGTAATATATTATAAAATATTGATCATTGAAGAGTTAAAGATGAAAGACTTCTGGCCCCTCTGAGCCCCTAATTTGAGTGTTCAGCCCCTTTTTCTTGATATCAAACGAAAGGTCTTTTGATTTTAAAGACTTTTTGTTCTACAAGTATTCAGAGATTTCTTTTCGTTTAGGAGATATACCTAATACAAATAATTAGGGGCCACCCCTACAAGTCCTTAATTGGGCCATTTTACAAAAATTCAAAGTACGCATATTGTTTGGAACATTATTCTGACCATCTTTTGTTCAATATTGCTTGTCAAAATTTTCACCCTTTTTGAGATATGAAGCGTCAAAGTTTTAGCATTCTGGCCCCTCGTGACATATGACCAAAATATTGTAATATATTGTTGCAAATCATTAATTTGAACAACTTTGCTTCTGATATGTATTACAAAATATTGATCATTAAAGAGTTAAAGATGAAAGACTTCTGGCCCCTCTGAGCCCCTAATCTGAGGAGTCAGCCCCTTTTTCTTGATATCAAACGAAAGGTCTTGTGATTTCAAAGACTTTTTGTTCTACAACTATTCAGAGATTTCTTTTCGTTTAGAAGATATGCTTAATATAAATATTTAGGGGCCACCCCTACAAGTCCTTAATGGGGCCATTTTACAAAAATTCAAAGTATGCATATTGTTTAGATCATTATTCTGACCATCTTTTGTTCAATATTGCTTATCAAAATTTTACCCCTTTTCGAGATATGAAGCATCAAAGATTTAGCATTCTGGCCCATCGTGACCCCTTATTACGTGAAATATGACCAAAATATTATAATATGTGATAAGCCACCAGAAAACCAGGTTTATTGAGTTTTTTCAAGAAATTAAGATTTTTTGCATTTTCGGCTAGCTACAGTATGAGTAAGTAAAAATCCAAAATGTTAGAGTGATTCTCCTTTTAATTCTACAGTTATTACACTGCAAACATGATACATCTCATTCACAAAATCTCAAAATTCATACATAATGGAAGTAATGCTAGTTTTATTAGAGAGTTAAAAAAAAATAATACATAAATAACATTATCAAACAAATACCTAACACTGATTGTCTACAAATTTGAATTCATTTATAGTATGTGGTCAAATTTTTTAATGTGCATATCAAATTCTAGTGCAGAAAGGTTAAATTTCTAGTGC
>NW_026925645.1:0-26429 GCF_032062105.1 Saccostrea cuccullata
CAGGGATCATGAAATTCACAATTTTTGTTCCCCTTCACCCATAGATGCTTTGTGCCAAATCTGGTTGAAATCAGTTCAACGGTTTCAGAGAAGAAGCTGAAAATGTTCAAATATTAACACACAACGGACGACGTCGGACGAAAACGGATAGCAATAGGGGACCTGAGTTTACTCAGGTGACCTTAAAATAAGTAGATATTAACTAGTCTGTCACAGTACTAGATCTCTCTATACAAAAATAAGTCGATATTAACTACAAGTCTGTCACAGTACTAGATCTCTCTGTACAAAAATAAGTAGATATTAACTACGAGTCTGTCACAGTACTAGATCTCTCTATACAAAAATAAGTAGATATTAACTAGTCTGTCACAGTACTAGATCTCTCTGTACAAAAATAAGTAGATATTAACTACAAGTCTGTCACAGTACTAGATCTCTCTATACAAAAATAAGTAGATATTAACTACAAGTCTGTCACAGTACTAGATCTCTCTATACAAAAATAAGTAGATATTAACTACAAGAGGCCCACGGGCCACATCGCTCACCTGAGAAGCTTTGACCATTCTGTTCTTTACCAGATTTCCCCCTTTAAATACATACTGCGACCCCTACCCCACTGATCATAATTTAGACATTTTGAAATCTACACTACCCCAGGATGCTTCCATGTGCACATAAGTTTTAGCTTTTCTGGCCCAGTGGTTCTTGAGAAGAAGATTTTCAAAGATTTTTCCTATATATTTCTATGTAAAACTTGGATTTCCCATTGTGGCCCCGCCCTACCCCCGGGGGGTCATGATTTGAACAATTTAGAATCTACACTACCCCAGGATGCTTCCACATAAGTTTCAGCTCTAAGGGCCCAGTGGTTCTTGAGAAGAAGATTTTTAAAGATTTTTCCTACATATTTCTATGTAAAACTTGGATTCCCCATTGTGGCCCCGCCCTACCCCCAGGGGTCATGATTTGAACAATTTAGAATCTACACTACCCCAGGATGCTTCCACATAAGTTTCAGCTTTTCTGGCCCAGTGGTTCTTGAGAAGAAGATTTTTTAATGACCCCACCCTATTTTTGTCTTTTCTTGGTTATCTCCCCTTGTGAGGGGACTTGGCCCTTCATTTTAACAATTTAAATTCCCCTTCACCCAAGGATGCTTTGTACCAAGTTTAGTCAAATTTGGCCCAGTGGTTCTTGAGAAGAAGTCGAAAATGTGAAAAGTTTACAGACGGACAGACAGACAGACGGACGGACGGACGACGGACAAAATGTGATCAGAAAAGCTCACTTGAGCCTTCGGCTCAGGTGAACTAACAAGTCTGTCACAGTACTAGATCTCTCTGTACAACATCAGTTAGATATTAACTACAAGTCTGTCAAAGAATCAGTGAATCAATGATAACTCTACAAGATTTTCTGGTTTATGCTTTATGTACCTTATTTTCAATAAATATAGAAGAAAATGTAAATCTGTTATACCGGTACTTGTATTTGGCGTTAACATTTGGCGGAAATGTTTTTTTTAATAAGTTAGCGTAGATTTGATTTTGTGCTATCTGAATGTGCTAGATCTATATAAATGTATGATTCACAAGACATTTAGCAATGTACTTGATTACGTGGATTCTGCTTTCTGCCAAAAACACAAACAGAATACACCGTTTCACCGCTAAATGTAATATGTTTACCGTATTCTTGTTGTCAATTGATAGTGCATGTAACCCTACTGTAGGAGATAACATATACTGTATGATTTACATAACAGCATTAATCTTACCTTGACTTGTGCTTGGTTGGGAAGGTCCAGTCTCCTCTGCGTCATTATCAAGAGATTCTAATAACAAGAACTGGTTTGTACTCTCTTTCTTATTCTGAAAGTAAATCAACATTGTACATTACAAGTACCCCAATATATAAAATTAGACTATCAAAAACGAAACTCAAATTTATATGCAAAGTACATGTAAATTTATAAAATCAAGTATGCAGAGGACAAAGTCTTTATTGCATTTTATTTTGGGAATATCTTTTTTTTTTTTAGACTTTTGGAGATTTTTTCATACTGTTTTGTTTCAAACAGAAGTAATTTTATCTATAAACTTCATTTCTACACACCTTTCTAGTTTGTTCCACCTGTGGCTCTTTTTCTGACTTTTCCAGCTTCTTTCCTTCAAACCATTTCAGGTCAGTGAATACTTCACTGAATTTATCCACGTCATACTGGAGAAAATGAACCACATGTTTATAATAAAGATACTGGTCTAATGTAACAAGACGCCCATTACCCACAACGCCTCATCAGTGACACAGGGTAAATATAGCATAATACAGAATTAAATGTATTCATCACATAAGAAAATTCTTCCCCTAAAAATAGGTATTATATAAGAACCTTAAAAACAGATGCAATAAAATAAATTCACACAATTTCATTGAAATATGAGCTAAAACATTTAAGATATATGTAGAAATAAAGCGAAAGTTTTACACAATAACTTTTAACAAACAAAATAATTCATGCAACACAAAAACACTACCTTTGCTAGTTCATTCATAAACTTCTCAAATCTCTCAAGGTTCAAATGGCCACCTTCATTCATGTACCCTAAAATAGGTCAAAATTATACACTTTTAGCTAGATCTAGTATCCTCTACCTTGGTATTTACAGAATTAAAGTGAAAAAACATGATCAAGAAACCTTTCTTTCAATAAATTTCACTGCACAGTTGATAAATTATTTGAAGAGAAAAAAAAAAACATTTGAAAGTCACATATTGTTTTAATATCTGACTCACCTCCACATTCTGGGAGGATGGTCATGTAGGTTTTCCAGAGAGTGGGGAGGGCATCATGTTGTATGTGGAGGTGGGGGAGATGGGGGATAAAGTCGTTTCCCACCAGGAACCCCATCAAAATCCAGTCATCTATGATCTTCTCCAAGTCATAACCAAAGGGCAGTTTACCCTACATAAAACAAGATAAACTAGAACTGTCCAATAGGGACAAATACCCCCGCTGGGTTTTTCAGAGTAGGTGCCAATTCAGAAATATTTTATGGATCTAGTAAGAGGTGTTCACTACTGTCTAATAAAGTGCCCCGTCACAGCATGATACGCCCATCAAATATTGTTCAATAATCATAAATTGGTTAAAATATTGTACATATACATCTCTAAGAGACTTACAGTGTAGGGATTAATTAAAACAAATAATAGATCATATAATTCTAAACTGGCTGTGTTAGAGCTTAAAATATATTCATCTGCAGCTTTAAATTGTTTATTGCATATTTTATGAATTAATGGAAAGGCTACAGTCTAATTAAAAAAAAATCAAAAATTAATTATTCTTTAGACTATAAAATTTTAAGTGAGACATGACTGCAATTTGTTGAAAATATATAAAAATTGAAATGAAATTTTTTTTTCTCAATGAACACATTTTTAATTAATTTTAATTATATTATACAATACTAATTCAGTTTTAATCATACACTAAAACATCAATTTGTTTTAATTACATTACACCAATTGAAAGATCTTTATCTGAACTACAGTCATCAAGAACTCTTAAGTAACTATAAGGCCATTTCTTTTTGCCCAACTCCCAAGAGATAAATTAAGATAATACTGCATGATGCTCTTGCCAGTTAACTCCCGACAGTGAACTCATTAATTTCTCTCTAATTTGACATGCACATTTCTGCTATCAAAAATTCTCCTTGACCAGTGCTTGATAATTATGCCCATGGGACAAACTGAATTCCTCTCAAATCATTAACATTTGTTACAGAATTTGCTATAAAGTATATGATGAAAAAATAAGTTTTTACTGAATTTAACATTTTTTAATAAGGATACAACTATATTTTTACATTCTTTAGGATTATGAAATTTAACATTTTAAAGACTTAGTTTTTTTTAAAATATCACTTAAATTAAAGGTCACAGTGACCTTGAAATAGGTCGTGACACATCGTCTACCCAAGATGCATAAATTGTCCAAGTTTGATGATTGTAAGCCTAATAGTTTTCTAGTTATGAGCCAAACAAAATCACAAAATAAAAAAGAAAAAATGCCTGTAAAATGCAGAAAAATCATCCAATCATGATGAAAATCCCAGGTGCACACCTTCATATGGTGAATAATAAGTGTATAAATTTTCAGACAAATCCATCCAAGAGTTTCTGAGAAATGGTCCGGACAAAATCTTGTCTACAGACAGACGGACAGACGGACATGGTGATTCCAATATACCCCCCTAAACTTATAGGTCGTGACACATCGTCTACCCAAGATGCATAAATTGTCCAAGTTTGATGATTGTAAGCCTAATAGTTTTCTAGTTATGAGCCAAACAAAATCACAAAATAAAAAAGAAAAAATGCCTGTAAAATGCAGAAAAATCATCCAATCATGATGAAAATCCCAGGTGCACACCTTCATATGGTGAATAATAAGTGTATAAATTTTCAGACAAATCCATCCAAGAGTTTCTGAGAAATGGTCCGGACAAAATCTTGTCTACAGACAGACGGACAGACGGACATGGTGATTCCAATATACCCCCCTAAACTTATAGGTCGTGACACATCGTCTACCCAAGATGCATAAATTGTCCAAGTTTGATGATTGTAAGCCTAATAGTTTTCTAGTTATGAGCCAAACAAAATCACAAAATAAAAAAGAAAAAATGCCTGTAAAATGCAGAAAAATCATCCAATCATGATGAAAATCCCAGGTGCACACCTTCATATGGTGAATAATAAGTGTATAAATTTTCAGACAAATCCATCCAAGAGTTTCTGAGAAATGGTCCGGACAAAATCTTGTCTACAGACAGACGGACAGACGGACATGGTGATTCCAATATACCCCCCTAAACTTATAGGTCGTGACACATCGTCTACCCAAGATGCATAAATTGTCCAAGTTTGATGATTGTAAGCCTAATAGTTTTCTAGTTATGAGCCAAACAAAATCACAAAATAAAAAAGAAAAAATGCCTGTAAAATGCAGAAAAATCATCCAATCATGATGAAAATCCCAGGTGCACACCTTCATATGGTGAATAATAAGTGTATAAATTTTCAGACAAATCCATCCAAGAGTTTCTGAGAAATGGTCCGGACAAAATCTTGTCTACAGACAGACGGACAGACGGACATGGTGATTCCAATATACCCCCCTAAACTTATAGGTCGTGACACATCGTCTACCCAAGATGCATAAATTGTCCAAGTTTGATGATTGTAAGCCTAATAGTTTTCTAGTTATGAGCCAAACAAAATCACAAAATAAAAAAGAAAAAATGCCTGTAAAATGCAGAAAAATCATCCAATCATGATGAAAATCCCAGGTGCACACCTTCATATGGTGAATAATAAGTGTATAAATTTTCAGACAAATCCATCCAAGAGTTTCTGAGAAATGGTCCGGACAAAATCTTGTCTACAGACAGACGGACAGACGGACATGGTGATTCCAATATACCCCCCTAAACTTCGTTTGCGGGGGTATAAAAATTTCATTCTGATGCATGTCAGTTGATATTAAATAGAATAAACATTTAAAGCATTCACTACTCTAAAGTACATGTATACAACCCCCCCCCCCCCAAAAGAAAGGGGGGGGGTCCTTTAAAAAATGCAGGTCATATGTATGAGACAATTTTTTAAAAGCAGGAAAATATGTAGTAAATATGATTAACAAACAATATCATATCAACAAATATCAGTACTAAAGGCTAAGAAAAGTGGCAAGAAAAATGGAGATTGAATTTAAATTCTATATAAATTATAAAAAACCCTCTACTTTAAAACAATTCTCTGATGAGAAAATAGAGCATCTAATCTATATACAGTATTACTTTTTGTTAGTTCACAGTTAAATGTATGTCTATGATACAATGCATTGTACATTCTTAAACATATACGTGCTCTAAAGAAAATGTAGAATGATGGCTTTTAGAAAATATTAGGAATTTAAAGTGTTAAAAGTTATACCTTGAGGGCAGCGAATTCAAAATCCAGGTACTCCCTGAACAAAGAGAGATGTAGAAGATGAAAGGTGGTTTCCTCAGGGGTGGCAGGTCTATAAATATAGAACAGAAAGTTACAAAAAATATACAGCATCACAAATTCTACATCTATATTTGTATACAAACAGGGGTTTCGCTGATTAGTAAAACTTTACAACTAATCTTATCTACTGAAGCTATGACTATTTAGAAAAGTTAACTTTTAATGGTAGACAAACCTCTTGTTTTTATCTTTCTTTCCTCCAAATCTGACTTCTTCTCTCAACAGTGAGAAATGTGGCTCATGTGTGGCCAACCCTAGCATCATCTGTAGAAAATCATAATATTGTCTCACTGTTAAATTCATTGAACAGTTTTATACAATACTTAGCTCTTTATATGTTTTTCTTTTTCCTTATGGAGTCTGTGATGAATAATTCCATTTAATAATCTCAATCTTAGCTATAAATTTTTTTATTCATTTACCAGATCAGCATCCAGTCCATACAGACAGTGTCGGGTATTTGGGTCGTAGCCAGGTTTAGATTTCTGACATCTGATGAAGTCCATAACCTTGTGTTCCCCCTCTCCTGGAGTCTGAAACAAATAACAACTTACTGGGATTCAAGTTAAGTGGTGCCTGTAACAAATAACAACTTACTGGGCATCAAGTTGAGTGATGTACATTTAATCTTGCCTCAAAAAAAAATTCATATCTAAAAATCACCCAAATAATTTCTTTTTCAAAATTTACGCATTTGTTTCTTTGTTTTATTTTAATTATTTATTCACTTTTTTTTTTTTTTTTTTTGATTGGGGGGGGGGGGGGTTATGACTCTTACTCAATACCTACCTCATGTCCAGACAAATACACATTCACTCCATGCCACAAAGGATCACTGGAGACTTTACTGGTGACAAAATACTTCAACTGTTCCTGTAGCTTTACCATGAACTCTGTACCTTTTACAGATAGAATACATATACTGTACAGAGGCTCATTGTACAAAATATGATGTAACAAATTACTTTTATTTGCTTGTCACTACTTCAATACTTCGCTACTTATTTGATTGTCCCTACTTGATTTTGAAAACATCCAAAAATATATATAATGATAAAGAAGCTATATATGGCACATTTGAAAATATCCAAACATGTATACAGTAAAACTTGGTTATACATGTACTTGTAATTAAGTCACTTAGAAGACCTATGAAAATACTTCACTATATCTGTAATTTGTTATATCTGTATAAGAAATTTGTAAAATCTAAATAGTTTGGGATTCGAAAAAACTTTATCTGCGGTTGTATTAAACTAGTTTTACTGTATATTCAAAGAAAAGTAATGCCCCATGTGGAAAATAAATACTTAAAATTTATTTTTTTGGGTCCCACTTACCTGGAGTGATGCAGTTAGAATCGAACCTCTTTTCTGTCGGGAGGGTCTCTCCGGATTCTCGGGCTTTTTTCTCCAGGAGCTCAGCTTCTCGAGCCGATCTGGAAAATCAAATGACAAATTAGATGGAAATTGCCATATACATTTCACCAAAATCATAGAGTACCAATTAAATAAATTGGGCAAAAAGAAAAAAAATCTGACAAACAAAAGAAATGAAACAGAAAGAGTAACAGTACTAACAAATACTCTTGATTCACACATTTTGAAGTTCTCTAGACAAACTGGTTGTTTTTCTTCCAAATCTGTATTGTTAGCAACACAGGAATTCTAAAGTCATTGCAATTAGGGGCCTTCATGCTTTTACTATAATTTTATTAATATATAAGAATACAATTATTATATAATAATTTGAATTGAAAGGAATATTAAGCATTTTTGCTACTATAATATTAATTTTATAAATATATAAGAATACTATTATTGTAAAATAATTTGAATTGAAATGAATATTAAGCATTTTTGCCCTTGTGTACGTTACCTAAATCGTCTTCCTCTCTGTTGGTTCATTTTGGCTCTTGGTGCCACTCCATCAATCGCCATGAAAAAAACTTTCCTAGGTTTAATGATTCGGAACAAAAACTACAAAGAAATGACATAATATGTTTATTTTGTATAATAGTTCTATAATTCAACATACACACTACGAAATTTTGCAAACAATAAGATTTTGTATGCCATTACTAGAACTAAGACAGTTGTTTATAAAAGAAGAAAATCTGGGAAATTAATATGGAATTCTTAAATGTTTGTTAAGTAAATACAGTACACATGTAAATTGCAGTGAGTGCATTGTTTACTAATTGTATTTATGATGTGAATGAGAGTTAGATTAATAAAAAGTCATTGTATAAATATTTTTACATAAAGAAATATTATGGTGTACCTCTAAGTAATGAAAGATATCTTTAAAGATTTTCTCCTCTGTGATTCTGAAGTGAGGGTTGTCATCTTCAGGATGTGAACAAACATGAATGATTCCATTCATGTCCAAATACAAGTTGTCAAATTCAGGAATCTGTCCAAAATATAGAAAACATTCCAGTTTACTGCATTCATTTACATTTTGGAATGCATTATATCAACTATAGAGAAAAATGTACAATATAACTTGAGCATCTTGCAAGACTAGCATTGCTTCAGTCGTCATCCTACAAGCATTGGTATGATTTAACCCTTAAGCTGTAATAAAAATATTCCTAGATTCTCATCTGCTACATTTTTTACCTCCTGCAAAAGTTGACATGATTTTGACAGCTGAAATATGGTAATTGCTGTAATATACAAGGGTTATTGGTTGTGAAAGATTAGTGATGATGTGTAGTAAGAAATAAATGTGACGACTATGACTGTTATTTGGGTATTATAGATCAATCTGCACCAATTGACCTGTAAAACGAGCCTGCCTTGATTTTAAAATAAAAAAATGTATGAGAATCTATGAATCTTTTTATTATGGCCGTAGAAACATGGAAATAAGATATCTGCATTCATCAAATGTCCTAACTATTTCTGGAAAATACAATATCAAATGTGAAAGTTATATACATTTCCTGGTAACAATAAATAGACATAGATTAGCTCTATCTGATAACAAATTATGTATGTGATCTATGTAAACACTAAACAGACACAAATTATATATTATTCTTTATAAATTTTATCCTTTACAACTGATTTCCATGCATTCAATAACTATATATTTAAATATAGTTATTAGCTTTTTGTTGAAAGCCGGGAAACATTTTAAAATATGAAAAAAATTATTACAATATTTTTACCTGGAATTCCTTAACAGTTTCACTGAGACACGGGTATCTTTCGCTAACCCATCTATAGAATTTTGGTACACCCATAATGATGACATTAAATGAGAAAGCATAGAGAATTTTTCAATATTCTTTGTAAAATATGTGTCAAGTTGTGAAACACATACAATTTTTCTACACCGGAAATAGTATCTAATATATAGCTTCTTTATCTCTTTAAAGCTGAAGAGTTCCACTTTAAGTACACGACAACTTCCCTCTCCATAATCAACTTTCTCGGCTGGGATTTTCAGTCTCTGCATTATCATAAAATGGACCTTACACAATTCCTCCCCGAGAAATTTAAGAAGATTCCCTGTCATATGGTAGTTTATTAAAACTGTTTGTTCGAACTGTCGTAAGGAATTAAATATCGTTATCGAGAAATTTAATTCCATATGTTAGCGTCAGAATTTCCTCAGTAATTTTGTAATGCATCTGTAACTTGAATTTAAAGCATTTTTAATTCTTTTAATGACTAATATTTTCTTTTCCAATATTTATAGTCTTAATATGTTCCAGGACTATGAAGGACAGAAACGTGCAGAACAGTTATTTCAAGTCATCATTGTCTTGTTTGGGGTATGTGTATTATGTTTTACCAGGTCTGGAACAATCTCTTGATTAAGCCAGATAGCTTTATTTAGCTGTTTTGTCCAAATTTTTACTCTAGGGAGTTACTTTCGGCATGTATTTGTACAAAAGGTTGCACCTTGGTGCAGTGATAAACATACCTGTCAACATGGCCAAAATTTTGGGGGGGAGAAAACGCGCGACGACCTTTTGCAAATAAAAAAACTTGCGCATTTCACAGTATTATAAAACAACAATAAACTACCTACAAGATAAAACTTTTATTATTAATATCATTAATTCATAAAAGGTATTTCTTATTCATACATTGTTTAGAAACTTATACAATGTGATATAATTTTGAAATTATAAAAATTTATGTTCACTATCTATTCCGTCTGTCCATAAGGGCATCATTTATATAATATTCATGGTAAATGTTGTAGTTTAACTTGGCAATTAGAAAAATTAAAAAGTTTCTGCAGACAGTCTGGGTTTACTTTCCAGCTTGTATGGATATTTCTCACTAAGTCTAAGAAACATGAGTTGTGTCCTTGATTTAAAGATCTAAAATGAAATAATTGTCAAAAGTTCATGCTTATATTCTTAAAATAATGTGTAATCTAGTATGAATGAAATACTTGGACCCTGTATTTTTATTCTTTTAATCTCATAACATATATATAAGAATTTTTAAATATATAGTACTTTATTTTAGTAATGTTCTAATGTGCTAATTTTATATTTTAATTTAGAAATGTATTACCCTGTTTAGCTTTGTAAATTTAAAGAAGTCTTCTAAAGACACTGCCTTGTTGCACTTTAGTTTCAGGGGCTGTTAGGCCCATATGCTGATGTTGATGCAGGATTTACTAAGACATTGAATCTCAAAATTTGTGGGGAAATCTTCAGACTCTTCATTTATATTAGCTTCCATGAAATTGTTTCCCTCTCCTTGTTAAATTAATAATAAAGTACTGTAGCTACATCTTTCCTGATCAATGTGTTGTTTATAGAGAAATAGTTTTATCTTAGGTACTTGTAAACTTATTTGCAGCAAAGTATCAAGTACTTCCATATTGTTATTTACCGTCATGTTCTGTGAAAATTTTCACATCTGGCATCTCTGTCTTTGATAATATACACTTTTAATGAGAATAAGGAGCAATTACAACTGCAATTATATCTGCTAGCAAAGTTGTCACCTTGTTGATTACCTGTTATCAGTGGCAATAAACAGATTAGCTACCAATAAACTTTGCATGACCTCCATTTTTGTGTTGACTAGTCGGTATTTTACGAACCCAAGTAGGTAAAAAATCTGGATTTTTGTCAAAATTGGTAGAAACGGTAGTTTATAAAAAATTGGTAGACAGTCGGTAGGGATGGTTAAAAATTGGTAGACTCTCGGGAGAGTTGACAGGTATGGATAATAATTTGAACTCTTCTGAATATGATGCATGTAAAAATCATTAATCAAATTGCTTCTCCTCGAAAGACTTTTTTAGGAGTTTTAGGACACAGGCACCTGATATTTCGTATTTTTCTTTTGATATAAAAATATACCCCCTTACCTAATAATAAACAAGGTACACATCAGGTGGGAACCATCTTAAATTTTTGTAGGTCGGTCACATCCAGTTGAATTTTTGTCTGAAACTCCGTAAAATAATTTCCTTGCAACCAAAGTCTTTCTGTGGCCAGTCTTTCGAGGTTTAAACTTACAGACAGTGCAACCAGAAGGGCATATCACACTTGCAAAAATTAAAAATCTCTCCTCAAACTCGATCTACCGCTTCAACAATCCAAGAAATGTACCAGATGTAAAATGAAATATTTTTTTATTGAAAGCAAAATAAGTAACGTCAGGTGCCTGTGTTTTAGGGCTATTGATGAGTGACTATACAGTTACTGTTCAATGAAAATATAAAGGAGGGCAGTTAAGGTCAAGGATAATTTATTGGTAATAATTCAGCGCATCAATGAGAAGCAATCATACGTATCCATGCCTCACCACAATCTGTTGCTAAAAAGTATCAGCTGCAATGTTAGAACTATCTCTGATTTTTTTTATTGCCCATAGAACAAACATGAATTGTCAAATACTTGGTACTATTTGTTTATTTCTTGAAAATTAAAAAAAAAATTGTAAAAAACTGCATATAAATAGCTCTATCAAGCTATTTTGAATAGCTTAATAAAGGTATACAGGTAATTCAAGCTATTGAGCTTAATCAAGAGATTATGCTGGACCTGTTATAAAATATAGAGTGACTGTTTCAATGATTACAGATCACACTCTTTAACTTTGATCCACCTCTATAAACTTCAATACACATGAGACAAATCTAGATATCTCATGATGTATTTTTATGTCAGTTGCACAATTTCTTAACAGAGCCTAGCATAATTAATAATGAAAAACATGTAAGAATAGATGTATTTTTTCCTTTTAAGCTCTGTACAAGAACTACATCTTTTTGAGGGGGGGGGGGCTGTTATTTTTGCCATTATTGCATGGTATGCTGGTAGCAAAGGAATTCTAAGAAGGTATCACACAAAAATTTGGTTGACTTATATTCCAGTCAATTCAGATTTTCTCTGTTCTTACTGTTCATGCTAGAAATAAAACAACCATAGTCTTTAATAAAAAATTTAAAAACAATATACCTGGTATGTATTTATTTATTACATAATACAATTTCACACAATTTTTACATGTACACACTTCACAAACAGAACTTTTGTTGATATGCATTTTTTACCAACTGATCCAGTAAACATATGAAAACTTCAACTTTCATTTATTTTGCATTTTTCCAGAAGAATAAAGAAATTCCCTACACTTTGTATTTCGAAAATAAATTAAACACCTATCTTAAATTGCCCTTCAGTCAAGTTTTGGTTGAGAAAGGAATTTCAGTCATAGTTGTATTGTACTGCTGAGAAGAAAAAAAAAGATTACCGGGTAGTTGTTTAACAATCATTGATACTAAAACTTTGTCTGTACAGGTTGTAGGATTTATATGGGGATACATCTGCCAGCAGTTTTCTCAAACTATGTACATCTTATTGGCTGGATTTGCTCTATCATGCATTGTAAGTAACCATCTTCTTCTTGACTTTGTAATATAATGTAGTACAAGTTATTCAACATTTATCTATTTTATACATTCAGTGTTCTACCTTTAAGACAAGTTTACATCTTGTCACCAGTAGAACAGACAAATCTGTTACAGGACCATTAACTTTACAAGAGTTACTGATCCTTTGGAATTTTGAGTTAAAATAATAGTGGGGAACACTAAATGTATTATGATTAAACTCTTCTTTGAAGTTGTCTCCTGGAAATAAAAATGTTTTTTACTGTTTTTGCAACATTTTTTTCTTAATTTGTCATTTTAGTTGACTTTACCTCCCTGGCCAATGTTTAGAAGAAAACCACTGCAGTGGCAGAAAGCACGACCTGAACCTACAGAGGATTCTGGGAAGGATTCTACTTCATCGTCCTCACAGAGTTCACAAAAATCAAAGAAAAAGAAGTAGAGATCTGCGGAGTCAGTTCCAGTGGGTGTTGTGGTGCTAAATGTTTCTGGCGTGACTGACAACTTTCATATTCAGATTAATTTTACTTCATACATCATATTGACCACTACTTTTTATCATGATAACATTTTCTTTTCTTTTTTTTTTTTTTAAATCAAACTCTACTCAGCAGCAACTTTGTTTCATAAAGACAAAGTTCAACTTGGTTCAATAGAGCACTCTACAAGGGTGTGGGTGATTGCAAGGAAAAATAGGTGCAATATCATTATATGTTTCATTTTTTGTGTTGATCTGAGAAAGTATTGTAAATAAAAAATAATGTCTCTCTTTTTTTTCTTTTATATTAACCAGGTTGGAGAGATTACTCAAAATCGGGTATAAACTGCGAGATTGTGTATAAGTAAGGAATCACTGTCTAGTTAGTATAGTATACCAGGGCATCGTTATGCAAATTATCCCATGTTTCCCACTATCATTGATGCCCCTGGCATACTATACTAACTAGACAGTGATTCCTTATATTTCCATTTCATTGTGAAATAAAATTTTAGATTTAGACTTTAAAAATGTAGACATAGATTTCAATTACACGAGGACAATTTCCAATTTCAATAGTCCTCAACCACTGATCAAACGCAAAGGCAGCTGCATGAGATTTACATGCATATTTGGCCTCCTTAGCATCAGATACAGAGACAGATGCGCACAAGATTAGCATGCATATTAGGCCTCCTTAGCTTCTGACCTATCGACCTGCCTAATTTACATTCCGGTAGAATTATCAAGATATCAACTCCGCTAACTTTCAAAGAGTTATCACAGAGAAAAAATTAGAAATGGAAATATTACCCTATATTGGCTACTGTTGAATCTGCCAAATAGGCAGTGCAGTCCACTTACCCGGTACATATGTATAAAGTTTAGCAATGTGATGGCACATTTTGCTGCTAGTTTTCATCTGAGACAAATGTATTGCAAAAGTATTAGTTGTCATGGAAGAGTTTCTAGGTTTTAGAAATGTGCACTTAGTAAAATATTATATACTCTCAGCGCCTAGTATGTTTTACATTCTGTCCCCAAAGAGGCCTTTTTAAGAGGTGTACCATATTCTCCTTTATATTTTCTATAATGCTAAAAGCATTTCCAATGCCTTATTGTTAAAATACCCAAAGTGTTCAATTTATTAATTCAACAAACAAGAACCATTTGTAAATACCATTTATATATGCACACAATGTGATAGGTAAAATTTATCAGAAGAGCCATTCAAGGCCTTGGGCATTTTATTATACCCCCCGCTTGAAAAGTGGGAGGGTATATAGTAATCGGTATTTCCGTCAGTCTGTACGTCCGTCCGTCTGTTACGCTTTTGGGTACCCATCTCTTATCCGCAACTCCTCTTATAATACTGAGTGAAATTTAATGAAACAGAAACTTTATTACATATAGTCATTGTGCACCTCCTATTTTACTTTTTTATGCCACACGTATTTTAGGTTTCCCATGGCAAAACATGGACATTGCCATTATATTCTATATTTATATCCTATGACGTCACATATAGAAGCTTCTGGATAACATGTATACGTATACAAAAATTGAAGAGTTTAAATAAGTTTCAACTTTGGCCCAGTGGTTCTTAAAAAAAGATTTTTAAAGATAACACAAAAATTTCAGTAATTCTTAATTATCTCCCCTTGATGGAAGGCATGCCTCTTCAATTGAAAATTTATAATAAGAATCTCCTCTACTAAGGGATGTTTTGTTGCAAGTTTGGTTGAGATAAACCCAGTGGTTCTGGAAAAGGAGAGCTAAAAAAGCATTATGGAAAACAGATATACATGTACATGTATGCTTTAGGCATAGAGCATTGGATACTAGTTTAGTACCAGGTATTTGTGATTTTTGGGGGGTTCTGGTCAGGTGATTTGCATCTAATCTGAATGTCCAAATTTGACAAAAATGAAAATCTCAAACTTTAACAAAAAACATTCTTGGTTGTAACTCTTTTATTTGCACATTAACATTATAAATTACAAACAACTGATGAACAGTTTCATGCAAAAAACAAAATACCAACATTCAAGCCATTTATGTTAGACAAAACACATTATGACACATGTATGTATCTTCATTAAATTGACTGAGATTGATTTCAATAGTTTATTTTCTTCATACATGTATGAACAATACTTTAACAGCATTGAACTGCTGACTTGTTTAATAAGGAAAAATAGTAAAAATGATAACATGTGAAAAATGACAGCAAATTTTTTTTGGATGCAACTACAAATTGGGGGGGGGGGGTTGTCTTAATTATTAAACAAACAATCTCTCAATAAACAATGCATGTACATGTTTTTTACTCCATGATTTAATCAAAACACTGGACTAGTTTATCTTGTGAAATTAATACAAAGTCTACCATATATAAACAACCTGGTCAAAATCAATAAAGATCATACAAGGGAATGTAAATTCATGGGTAAAGCTAACCCACAAAATCCACAAACTGGTTTCTCAAGAAAAACAATGATTCAATGGTAGTTTTGCAGAGGAACTCTAAATTTAAGTTCAGAGAATAAACCTCAGAGATTTATTAAATCATATCAAACAACCAGTTTTAAAAACATAAATATTTAGAGATTTTAAAATATAAAACATTGAAATCTCTGGATATTTATGCAAAGAATCACAAGTTAGCTCAAATATCAATAAGTATCAAATAATGATATTAATTTATCATGTAATTTTGTTCAGAATGTTAAAAACTAGAAAAAATTGGGGAAAAAAACGTAAAATGAGTACTTTATATTCTAAATAATACCTATAACTGCACTTCATATACCAGTATTTCAACAAAACATAATTTTAAATTGCATATTATACCGTAAATCTGGAAATTTTTGCGTCAATTTCATTTTGCAAATTCGGGTCAAAATGCTGTTGATTAATTTTTACATTTCAAAATTTTGCGAATGACCTCTACTTTGTTTACATTTTCTTACTGGTAGTTTATTTTTAAGAAAAATATTTTTGTGAATGCAATGAACTCGCAAATTTGCTAAAAATTTATCTACAGCAAAATTTCCAGATTTACGGTAAGCAACATTTGAAACTTAAATTCTTTGAAGTTTAAAACAGTAAATTTCCACAAAACAAACGCATTCCTTAAAATATCTGCACATAATATATGTATGACTATTCAAAATATCAAATTAGGGATAGATTAATTAGTATTGCAAACCACTCGGAGCTCCTCGGATTTTTAATACCTCACACATTAACCTCGGACTTCAGAGGTATTCTACCATCTTGCTGATTCAGTGAGACGTGATCTTATTTGAATTTCATTCAAATGTTATACTGTAACATTTAAAATCTGAGTTACTTTGTGGGACACCAAAAACTACGTTCTTTCTTTTATAGACTACCAACATATGGTTGTACTTAATTATAAGCAATATCGTACAATGAAGAATTAAGTTAAAAAACCTTTTTGAAGAACTTTATGCAGAGCAAAGTATGAAATGAGTGACAAGGCAGATTCCGGCAGGGAGATGTATCCTCCACCTATTACATCCGAGGTTTGAATGGAGTGTAGTAGAGTCAGCGAAGGAATGTCGATCGATTGCAAACCTTACATTAATACACTTTCATATGTTGCTCAAAACACACATAACATTAATAAATGTATTCTATTGACATAATCACATAATATTGCACCATTTAAATCAGTGTATTTAAGGATAATCAACACAAACTTTTTTTCAGAAATCAGCAATTTTTCTCAGATTTAGATTCCAATAGGTATCCTGAATGATGTTTGATTGGTTTGTGAGAGAATTCTGTAGGATTTTTTCACAGTGTTAAAATGTATCTTATTCTATAGAATTATACAGAAAATGACACAAAATTGCATATTTAAGCTCCATGCAAAGAAAGCCTACAATCTTTTTATTTTAGGAATTTATTAATTATGTCATTTGTATTCAAAATCAGTCAAAAAAGAAAAGGGGTATCAATCCATGAATTAAATTTTTGTCTGTGTTATGTACCCTCAAATCATGAATAATGACTACTTGATTTAGTTTATTAAGATCTTCATTTACTTTAGATATACTTATCCCAACTCAAGCATGCATTGGGTTTCCTGAAAATTAAAAAACAGAAAGCTAAATTAAAGCACCCATGTAAAACTTAAAGTTATGCAAAATAAAATGGGAAAAAACAAATGAAAGCAAAAGTCTCTGATAAGACTGAAGCTCTTCTGGTGTACTTGATATATCATAGTAAGTATAGTGTGCAAACATTACTTTAAAGTTGTCCCAATAAACAGAAATATATATCTTAGTATAATCTACTGGTACTAGTGTACAAAGTCATATGCTAATGCAACTGTGTAAAATGCGTTTTGATTGGCTAATGTACTTATGTTTGAAGCAGTAAATCGATATAGCATTAACAAGAGTGAAAAGCTTTTCGTTTTGATGTCATCACAATGTCAAAATGGAGACAAAAAAAACAGAGCTTTCTATGACACAAATCATATATCATATGATATATCATATAACTAAACTCAACTAAATTAGAATTAAAATAACTAAGGCATCTTTTAGATTGATATTTGTGACTGCATTGAAAATTGTTAACAGATGGACAGACAGACAAACACCTTTCTATTGCATAATTTCCTCTTTGTCTTTAAGCCAAAACAGAATGAAAACATTGAATAACCAAGATATTGAGGAAAAAATGCATGCATGTATATTGACAAGAGGCCCATGGGCCACAATGCTCACCAGAATAACTTTAGCCCTGCTGTTCTGCATTAGATTTGCCCCCCCCCCCCAAATATACATGTTCTATATTGTTCTACATGTTCCTGTATTCCTCTGATATTTTTTATCACCCTTTGTAGTCCAATCCTGTACACAGGGGCCCCAATATGAATACAAATGCTTCTAAACTACCACAGGATGCCTCACATCAATATGATTCATCATTGATTTGCTCTGAAGATGTTTTACAGATTTCCCCTACATATTCCCTATGGTGACCCCATCAGCCCCCTACTGGCCATAATGTGCACAATTTACAATTTCTCCTATCCAAGGAAGCCTTTACAAAAGTTTCAGCTTTTCTTACCCAGTGGTTCTTGAAAATAAGATTTTTTTAAAGACTTCACCCTATTTTGTCTTTCTTGATTATCTCCCCCTGTAAATGAGACAATTTCTCCTACCCCAGGAAGCCTTTACAAAAGTTTCAGCTTTTCTCACCCTGTGCTTCTTGAAAATAGATTTTTTTAAAGACCTCACCCTATTTTGTCTTTTCTTGATTATCTCCCCTTGTAAAAGAACTTGACACTTCCTTTCAATAATTTTAACTCATCACCCAGGGATGCTTTGTACCAACTCTGGTTAAAATTGGCTCTAGTTCTTGAGAAGATGATGTGAAAAGTTTATAGAAGGCCAGACAGACAATGGGTGATCAGAAAAACTAACTTGAGCTTTGACACATATCAATGTTCTAGATATTAATGAAGTTTGTGTACTCGTAATTTATTTAAAAAAAAAAGAAGGTCATCTTCAACATTACTAAAAGTAACAGATAAATATTGGTGGATACAGAGCAACTATCATTGTTTTAACAAATCAGAAGGCCTTTACAAGCTGACCAACACAAAAGCCCTACAATCATGTTTTTGCTAGCAACATGAACTTGAAGTGACAATATTTTAGGGGACATTGCTCTAAAACATTATAAAAATTTTTAATGGAGTGAAATACAGGAATGGGTGTATATATACCTGTAAACATGTATCTATTCTACAGAAATTCTAAAAATAAACAACTGCATTGAAACTGAACGAGTAATAGACTGATGCTACTATCTGCAGCTGTACAATCCATAGATTCTTGCAGTGTCAAAATTTTTGTGTTTTGAACTTTCTACACTTTTTACCAAGTTCCTTGAAGCAAATTATTTCTTTCAGAGTCAAAATTTCACTTATTATTAGACTATTTGTTGTGAAGAATTAAAAGGCATTTACACAGATAATTGTAAAAACAAGAAACCAGTTCTTCGATGTTATGAGTAGACTAGCTCTAGATACAGAGGCTACTAAAGGGAGAGGGCTAATGTTAAAACTAGTGGCATTACCTGATTCCGTTGTCTTTTTCTCCTCTGGAATTCCAAATATCTTTTCTTTAGTCTTATAAGGGGATTCATCGTATTGAAACACTTGTCCTAAAATAATATTCAGAGCAGCCACATCATACTTGTGGCAGCCTCTATATAGGTACAGAGGCTTCCTGTCCGTGCACCCCGTGTTTGAGGCCCCCACGGGGTTCAGGCAGTCACTAGACAGGGCACACTTGACCCACGGCAGCATCACCTTGCTGTGTAGTTTTTCCGTGTTGTGCAGAATCAGGGGGTTAGCTTGGGCCGTTTCCAGGAAGTAATACTGGTCAGCTGACGCTTTGAAGTATTTATACATTTTGTCATAGGTTATGGTTGACACGGGGTCCTTACTTGTCCAGGCCACAATTCCATTCTCCTGAGCTTTCTTTAGAAGAGGCCTAATGTCTCCAGATATAAAACTGTATCCTGAAGGTTCCACCCATATCACTGTTCCATTGTCATTTAAAATTTCCTGAAGAAAATTTAATGTTACTTAGACCATGGATAATTCAATTTGAGAGATTGCAGCTTAATAGGCTATTCTTATTTAAATTCAGCTCTGACAGACATATTGCATAGAAGTTCTACATGTACAGATAAAATGACTTTCCGCAGAAAGTTCTTAATAAGGAACCAAATTTCAGGCCTTTCAAATTCTGTTTGTACCCAGTACTTTTACCAAGCTCAAACCATAAAAAATTTATTGCGACTGCTGAAATATATGTTGAGAAAAATATGACAATTTGAATGTATTCAATTAAAATCTCTTCCTCAATGTATCCCCTATTTTTGTAAAAGTACATTTTGTTTCTTTTTTTTTTTTTTTGATTTTTGAAAGCCCTGCAATTTAATTTTTTTTTATACCCCTCCATCTTCCCCGAACAAAATGAAGAAAATCTGTGAGCCAATAATCTAATTTGTTATGAGTATGAGAACTGACACATAGCTAATTAAGGAGATATCTCTAAAATGAGTCTGTGAGATAAACTCTCTTCCTGTGAGAAAACTAACCAGTATCTCAGTTAATCATAATGAGATGTTTCCTAGATGACTCGGTGAGATAAAGTTAACCTGTGTAAGAACTGGCCTGTAGCTGAGTATTGAGATGTTGTTAGTTGACCCATTAAGTTAATATCCTCACCTGTAAGAGCACTGGCCTGTAGCTGGGTATGGAGAGGTCTCTAAGATGAGATGGATACTTTTCAAATTCAAATGTCTTTACTGTACATGAAGAAGTTTTGTTGCAATGAACAGTCAACTGTAATATAGTGAAGAAAAAAACAAAGAATTTTCATAATCAAGAAATGTAGGGATAGATAGTTATCTGACATCCACTAGAAAATTATTTAGTGGCTCCCATATAAGTTTCTGGCAGGGCACCAGTTAATACATTTATAAAAGTGATTGAGTCAGCTCTTACTTTCCATATAACTAAAATTAAAATGATTTCCATTTCTTTAAAATATACAATCTTAAAATGTAATACCAGTAAGCTAATTCCAAGTTTTTTTTTTCAATGTTAAGTATCTGCTTGCACTTGTTTTTTAACAACTCATATCACCCACCCATCCACCCAAACAAATTAGGAGTCCAATAATTGATTGTTTTCATCAAAATCATTGAATTCTGTCAATATCTATTAATAATTATCTACAATATCTCATATTAGGTATATTTTAAGCATTCAATACTTTGAATTTGCTAAAGAATAGTTCTTTCCATGAGAAAAGTAGATTAATGAAATCAAATTATTTGAATGTTGTCAATTTGATAAATATTTAGTCTGTGTTCTTTTTTAGGGATGTGCGATTTTATCGGTATACCGGTATATCGCGATTTTTTGTTGCGAGATACGTATCGTGATACGGATACCTAAATACCGGTCTTAAGGTACATATTATAAAGTCCAGAAATTATTCATTTATTTGTTCAATCTTTTAAATTACATTATAGAAATTATAAAAAATGTTGTAAAAATTGAAAAGAACGGCATCTTACTGTCTAAACATAATTGATTTTATATGCATAAAAATTTCAAGGAAGTAAAATTTTGTTTTTATAGCATATTTTTTAGAAAAATAATGACTTTTCTTAGAAAATCATTGTAAAAACTGCTTTTAAAAATATCATGATATTATTGTGATATTGTGGGGAAAAATCGTGATATATCGCGATACGAAATTTTTGGCGATACCCATCCCTATTCTTTTTAATAGCTCTTGTGTTTTTTTGCAACAATTAAAGTTGGTAGAATTTTTTTTTATTGGAGGATGCTAAACAGAAAAAAAAATTGGAATGCCCTAATGGAAAATTAATATACATGTTCTTACATATTTTTTTTTTTTTACAATTCTTTGACTCCCATGAACAGACTTCAATGTATCCAAAAAAGTAATTTACTTGAAAAAAAAAGTAATTAGCCACTTTGCAAAATATCAGAAACGATGTATAGCTGAACACATATATTACTCATACCTTTAAATGTTTTTGGTAGCTTAGTCCTAGATCATATATTATAACAGGAACATCTGGTAGAAATTTGCCAGCCGATTTGACAAGTGCAATAACTTTATCTAAGGATTTTGGAAGAGCAGGTATAGCTATAACAGGCTTGTTGATTGTTGCATTAATCTTTTTAATTTTATCCTTGCTGAACTTCATTACATTTTCTGTATTAATGGGATCTACATCAAATCCAAGTTTATCCAACAATTTGAGGTCTACATGGAAATCCTCCTGATTTGAACTGCGAATGTTGCTTGGAATGTTTTTGAAATTGTTAATCTGTTTATGGGTTTGTGCAACAATTGTGTTAAAATTTGGTGTTGGATTACTTAGTAACCACAAAGACATGGAAGTCGCTCCCAAGAAGGCTAGCATAATATAAAAATTTTTGGTTTTCATCTTTTCCCTCAGACTAATGCTTTTCCACTTTTGGCACAAATTTTGAACAGCATCTAGCAACTCTTTCATCACATGTGCTCTGTGTTATCAGAAAGATAGAGGGTAAAAGACTTTACGTCCATGCATCAACAATAAAGCTTGGTTGAGAGTATCTGCTCTTTTGTTCAATCTTGGCTGTCATGTTTGCAGTTTTATTATCTACATATTGATGAACAGTCCTTTGAACTTTGTAGCATCTAAAACAGACAAAAGAACATTTCTTCATTATGCCAGTAAGTTTTATGATATATACACTTAAAATATTCATTGCTAGTTAGATACTTTGATATCTGTTTTAGTCTTATCACAGGCACCTGAATTTTTATCAAGAAGTCTCTAAATTTGCCAAATATCGAAAAAAAAATTCTACCCCCTCTAAATATATATATAGAGGGGGTAGAATTTTTCGATATTTTCTACCCCCTCTATTTATAAATATAGAGGGGGTAGAATTTTTGGATATTTGGCTAATTTAGCGGCTTATTGAAAGCAAGCACAGCGTCAGCATCGCTCGTCACTGTAAGCTCTTAAAGCAACACCTGTGCAAAGAGAAAATTTGGACTACTGCACATTCATTTGATAGAATTTTTTGACACTGTAGTTTGGACCCACAATGCATCACTTGTTTTAGCTACGTTCTTGCGAGAATAACGGCAAAATGAAATGTTCAACAAAAAGTTTTCTCGCCTTGATTTCATGGATACATATTGAAGATAAATAGTTAACGGAACATTCTTCATTAACTTTCAGCACTGTTCAGGTTTTTTCTTTTTATTGCATAATTACTTACATACGACGTCATGTGACATCAGAGTCTAGACGCACCAAATGTCACGTGCGGTTTGATGAGCCCGATCTAAATTAAAAAAATAGAAGAGTTTGCGCTTTCTCTAACGGTTACACCGTCAACATATTAAAAATTCTGGTTCCTGTGGTCTACTTTGTAAGTAAAATAATAAATTTATTCTTAAAATTGAATTATATATACAGCTGATATAAACAGATGATCGAGATATAACCTCCTCCATGAATAAACCATGATTTGTTTTTAATTTCTAATGAGCTGATTACATGCATCATACATAAGGCATTGTATATGGACCATTCTTCAATCAAATGCAGCTATGTAATGGTGCATATGTTACTGGGCTAGTCTGCTAATTAATGAGTAATGTAACGTTAGATAACTAGATGGCATGAGTGTTCACCTCATTTCTGTTTACATTAAAAACTCCTCCAGTTTATTAAAACGAATGAAGAGCTTTAAAATTTATCAAACAAGGTTCATTGCAAAATATTCTAGAACAAATAAATTATTACCTTTTAAAAGAACTTATGATGTAGCTAGTTCAATGTAGCTTCCAAATGGTCAAACCGGAAATAAAAATATGAAAGTAAAAGTATGAATGATCCGCAGGGAATTGGTATTTACAGCGACTGTGCAGACGGTATTTTGCTCGGCTGGAAAACGGGCAATAAAATCTTCAGGATAGGTGTAAGTAGATGGCACAAAACTTTAGAAATATATGAACTATTTCATGCCAAAATAGTTAAGAAATTCTTCCAATATTATTAGTTGAATGTTGCATTTCATCTTATTTTTTTTTTTCAAAAGCACAAAACACAAACGCCATGTGTATCAGCAATATGGATACAACTCGATGCAGTAGTTACCCTCCCTCCAAATCGGACAGCATAAAATAGCAAATATTTAAGGTGTTAAATTGGTCTCTTTTTACTGATCCATTTTAAGGTTGTTGAATATTTAAATTTTGAAACAGTTTTTGTCCTGGCTATCTGTCTGTTTTAAAAGATAAATCAGTTTGTCTGCAAAAACTTTTACCAGGTCCAGTCTAAAGACTATTTCTACCTACGTAGCTATTAATAGCTACCTAGGTATTTAAAGCTACCAAAAGTAGCTATTTTTACCTACTTTATATAATTTCTGCATTTTGCGACCAAAAGACCAAACGGCGCAACATGGTAAATACCATATTTTTTGATACGGTCACACTAATGATGAATACGACAAAATTTTGACCAAAAAATGATTACTTCCTGAATCGGCAATTTTACATTAGTTTCTATGCAAAATTGATAATATACGAAGTTTTCATTTTTTGGCCAAATTTTTTTCATATTCATCATCAGTGTGACTGTATCAAGAAATTGTGTGCTCATCATGTTGCGCCTTTCCTGCATTTGGCCACAAAATGCAAGTAAAGCAGAAAGTAGGTAAAAATAGCTACTTTGGGTAGCTTTAAATACCTAGGTAGCTATTAATACCTACGTAGGTAGAAATAGTCTTTGGACTGGACCTGTTTACTTTGTTCATAACTTTTGACAGAATGGAGCAACATTATACATGTAGCTTTCATATTTCACAGCTGTATTCCTTGTTACACGACCTTTCTTTGGGTACCTTCAAATTTTAACCTCGTGGCCTTGACCTTGGAGTTTGGCCCCTTTTTTATAAAAAAAAAAGAACAAAAAAACTTTAACCTTGACAATAACTTTTGAACAGTTGGTGATCAAACTTGCATACTTCACATGTGTATAGGCCTACCGTTCAATTATTGGTAAGATTTTTTTTATCCTTGACCTTGGCATTTGACCCCGGATTTTGTAAAAAAAAAAAAAAACCAAAAAACTTTTAAACCATAACTTTTGTACAATTAGTACTAGGGCTTTCATATTCCACAGGTTTATTCCTTGTGAAAAGGCCCTCCCCTTGATACCTACAATTTTGACCTTGTCCTTGGAGTCTGAATTGCATTTGAGAAAGTTCAACATTTGCCATAAGCTGCCATATGGGTGCAGTGTTTCACAAACACATCATTTTTTAAAAATTTTATTTTGTTTTATTTTAAAGAAAAGACTTCTAATGAAACTGGTAGGGATGGGAGGTAGCACCCCTTCAAGTCCTTTCCTTAATCCCTTTCCTGAAACCTTGCATTTGATTGATTGTATGCATTGATTTTTTTAAATCTTACATTTTGCAGAAATGGAGGGAGAAATATTTGCATCTCCAATAGAACCCCTGTTTAATCATGAACATGCATTGGAGACAGATATTTTGCAAGACTGGTTGATAAATCTGGCAAAAAAGAATTTCAGGCACATCAATCAAGCACACTCTAAACAGGTATGCACAACTATACATGGAGGAAATTTGAAATTATATACATGATTGATATTTTTTTTTAATACATGTTATTTCATTTATGTTTGATTTCAATTTAAGGGCTTGTTCAAACAAGTGAATGTTGTGGAGACTATCATGTATGCTTCTGAAAAATTGAAAATAGCACAAGAAGCCAAATATCTTGCAATCGAGTTATTTGACAGGTATGGATACATATACAGTAAAACTTGTTTATTCTGGACAGCAATGATTCCATAAGAATTGGCTGAATTAGAAAATATTCAAGATTAGACTCCATTTTTTGAAAATTTGTATCAAGTAAAAAAGGACATCATTATAGATAAGAAACCAGATTACACAATATCTGGATAAACAAGCTAATTCAGAGAATTTGTGTCCCCCACTTAAGGAAAAAGTAAAACATGCCCAGTTTGAGGGGAGGGAGAGGGGAGAGTTGGATCCCCCTCACTGAATTTGTAGAATTATTAAATGTATACATGCATGTATACTGGAGCAAATAAAATATACCGTTATGGATATAAAGATTTAATTACTTATTCTTTATTATGTGTATAGAAGATTCTTTTTATATGGAATATTTATCACACTGTAATGATGATTTTATGAGTTTGTACAAGCCAGACCTTGTAAATTTTTCATTTTGCATGCTGAATACTATTATTTAGTCAAAAAAAAAAGTATTTCAAAAAAAAAAAAAGTTGTCCGCCCGGGACTTGAACTCGG